>NC_134806.1:19450953-19460953 GCF_046742065.1 Oratosquilla oratoria
CCACCTCTTTAACTTCCAACTCCACTTCAAGTTTTCGTTCTCCTTAACTCTCCTCTATCCTTTCTTCTCCATGTCTATATTCTTTTATCATCTAATAATTTTCTCCAACTTTCTCTTTAGCTTTATCTCTGTCTATTCTACCCTACACTACATCTCATCTACATCCATCTTTAGCTGCATCTTCTCTTTTTATCAATTTCTGTTTCCCTGCCCTTCGCCTTTTCCTCTATTTCCACTCCACTATCCCATCTATTTCTCCAATCTATTTCTCTCCCATACCCAAACAATATTTTGGAGAGTTTAGTGACATCTCTCCTGACGAATTCCATTCTGCATTCTTTTGTTTTTCGAGACTATTTTTACTTGAAAAAATGTTGATCAATTTTATCTTATATTATCCTTTCGTTCTCCACCTCACGGTTACTATCTCTGTGAATCCACATTTTGGGTGCCATAGTGCAGTGGTTCCCAAACTGTGGGTAAATTACCCCCTGGGGGAGCGGAGGTAACAAATTTTCGGGAGTAATGGTGGGCTGACAAAAAAATAAATAAAAAATAAAATAAAATAAAATATTTTCAAGAAAGCTTTACGGTACCCGGCATTAGGATTAAGGTTAACTTAGTACGTATAATTGTAAAACTGAACAAAAAAGTTTGGGAACCACTGCGGCATAGTGCCTTCAAGTATAGAATCGCTGTTTATTACTGAGAAAATAACCCTTCCTCTCCCTTTCATTTCCATCCCTTCAACCCTTTTCTCCTTCAACTCACGTCCTACCCATCAACTTACATCTTTCGTTCCCATCTACTTTCTCCTCAACCTTCCTTCCTTTTTTTCCTTCCTTGTTTTTCTAATCCCTCGTCTATTCCTTGTCTTTGTTACTCTCCTCCATTTTCTTCTTTTGGTTCTCCAATTAATTGTTTGTTATTTTTATCTTTTTCCTTCGTCTCTTCCCTCCATACCTTTCTGTTTTTAATCCTTTACCTTTGCCTCTGCTTTTACCGTCCTGTCCTGATAGTCTACTTTCTTCTGGTTCTTGGCGAATACTCAAAGGCAAAGAAGAAAGACTACGAAGACAACGATGACAACGACAACGACGGCGACTACTACTACTACTACTGCTGCTGCTACTACTACTACTACTACTACTACTACTACTACTACTACTACTACTACTACTACTACTGCTGCTGCTGCTACTACTACTACTACTACTACTACTACTACTACTACTACTACTACTACTACTACTACTACTACTACTACTACTACTACTACTACTACTACTACTACTACTACTACTACTACTACCTGCTACTACTACTACTACTACTACTACTACTACTACTACTACTACTACTACTACTACTACTACTACTACTACTACTACTACTACTACTACTACTACTACTACTACTACTACTACTGCTACTACTATTACTGTTACTGCTGCTGTAGCTGCTGCTGCTACTTCGATCACGCCGACCACGACTACCACGAGTACGAGGACAGCGACGATATCGACAGTGACGACTGGCATCTGATGATCAGGGCTGGATTCTTTTGGATGCCTTCCATATCAAAAGAGATCCAGGAAGGGAAGAGAGAGGGAGGGTGGGGTGGTTCTGAAAGCCCGGAAGGTCGAGTCAGCAATCTGTTGCGTTTTGTCGCCAGACACAGAAGAACATCATTCTAGCGAAAAAGAGGACAGGAGGTAGGTGGAAGGTCAGGGCGGGAGAGAAGGATGCGGAAATAGAATGGAAGAAAGATAAACGGGAAGGAAGAAGAGAAGTGAGAGGCAAGATGGAAGCCGAATGAAAACAAGAGAAGAAGGAGAGAGGAAGGAAAAAGAGAGAAGGATGTGGGGAATAGCAAGTAGGATGGAAAGAGGAAGGATTTGGGAAATGTAAGGTGAGATTTGGTGAGATTGGAGGAGAGAGAATGCACCCTTGCCTTGGTTTATGCTAAAGCCGTTTATCATTTTTTTTTCATTAGTAAATATCAGTTAACGGGATATCGTAGCTACATACTACATGTCATTCGTAGTCATTTCAGTATATACAATTATTACCTCTTTTTTGCCAAGTCTCCCAACTTAAAGAAAGGCTTCGAGTGTAAGTGTGGTAGAATGTACTTTAAGTAGAAATCCCCCTTTTACTTCATCCTCTTCCGTCTTCTTTACTTCCTACCACCTTCTTCCTCGTCTTTCTCTTCTTCCATCTTCGCTTCTTCTTCCTGTTTTTCGTTTTTGAATCTTACTCCTCCTTATCTTTATCTTCTTTTCGTTTTATTTGTCATTCAATTCATGTGTGGATTCATTTCGCTTTGCTCCTCTTTTCATCAATTTCATATTAATTTGCCGTTCTACTCTCTAATTTCTCCCCATTTTTTCTCTTTTTGGCACCTTATTTTCTCTTTCTTCTCCTATTATATTTTTTGTATAATTTGATATAATATAGTATAATATGATATCTATTATAATAATATTAACCTAATTAATATAATAATATAATTAATATAATAATATTAATTAATAATATTGATATAATATAATATAATTTTTCATATAATTTTGTACATTTTTTTCCTCTCCTTCCTCCTTTTTTTCTTTCCCACGATTTATACGCGGACCAATTCAATTCCCTTTCCCTACTCTTCCTCTTTTTCACTCCTTCTCCTTATATGCATTGTTTCAAATAATACTGTCATACTCGTTTGAATATCCGAAGAGGATAACCTAACCGAACCAAGTCACTATGAACTCCTCTTCCTCCTCTTTTTCCTCTTTCTCCTCTTCCTCCTCTTCCTCCTCTTCCTCCTCCTCCTCCTCTTTTTCCTCTTTCTCATCTTCCTTCTCTTCCTCCTCTTCCTCCTCTTCCTCCTCTTTTTCCTCTTTCTCATCTTCCTTCTCTTCCTCCTCTTCCTTCTCTTCCTCCTCTTCCTCCTATTCCTTCTCCTAGTCCTCTTGGACCTCTTCCTTCTTTTCCTCCTTTTCCTTCTCCTCCTTCTCTTCCTCCCCTTCCTCCTCTTCCTCCTCTTCCTCCTATTCCTTCTCCTACTCCTCTTAGTCCTCTTCCTTCTTTTCCTCCTTTTCCTTCTCCTCCTTTTCTTCCTACTCTTCTTCATCATGCTCCTCTTCCTCCTCTTCCTTCTCTCCCTTGTCTTTCTCCTCTTACTCCCCTTCCCCCTCCTTCCTCCTCTTCGTCCTCTTCCTCCTTTTTCTTCTCTTCCTTCTCCTTCATCTCTTCCTTTTCTTTCTAATCTTCCTCTTCCCTCCTATTTCTACTTTCCTCCTCTTCCTCTTCTTCCTCCTCTTCCTCCTGCTCCTCCTGCTCCTCCTCTTCCTACTCTTCTTCCTCTTTCTCACAATCCACCTCTTCCCTCCTCATCACCCTCCTCCAGAAACCCATTTGACCTGACCTCGAGTGAGGCTCGGGTCTCAAGGGCGAGAGCTAAAGGTCAACGCTCATGTCATAAGTATTTCTGTGCTATTTCGACAATCCGAGAACGGAACACCTTTATTCCGAATTCGGCCTAAAGCTCTTTTTTATCACAAAAATATATTAGAACAACCTGTGGCCAAGAGAATGAAAAGGAAGGTATCAACTGGGACAGAGGCTATTGGTCGAGATCGTCCACAAGACCCTTTTTTGTCAAAAGAAGAGAATAGAGCCACCAGCTATGGAAAGGTTAAAGGTCAATGTTCAAGGTCAAAGTTCAAGGTCAAAGTTCAAGGTCAAAGTTCAAGGTCAAAGTTCAAGGTTTAAGGTCAAGGTCAAGGTTCAAGATTCAAGGTCAAATTTAAGGTCAAGGCTCAAGGTCAAGGTTTAAGTTTCATTAGATATATAGATATATAGACATATAGATATATAGACAAATAGATATATAGATATATAGGTAAATAGATATATAGACATACAGATATAAAGATATATATATATTTATATATATATGTATATATACATAGATATATTGATATATAGACATATAGATATATAGACATATAGACATATAGATACATAGATATATAGATATATAGATATATAGACATATAGATATATAGATATATAGATAAATAGATATATAGATAAATAGATATATAGATAAACAGGAATTTACAAAAGAAAGGGCCTAGGAACTGTTGAAGCTCTCACCTTTGCCCCAATGCTAAGAAAACTCAGGACAAGGATCAACTACTGGAGGTCGTTGAGAACATACAAAGTTCAGATCTGATAGTTTCTGCCCAGATCTACGTTGTATGAAGTGAGACTGAAAGCAACACACCACTTCAGTTCTCCCTTTACACATTTACTTGAGTTCAAATGGCTACATGATGCCAGAAGGCGTTTATCTGACAACAGATTAGATTTTGCTTTACCAGTATGTTTTTTGTAGGTACACTGATGGGATAAACGGATACATGCTGGTCTTGAATTCACCTGTTTGTGGGTTTGAATCCCGCACTACTCTAAACTCCCGGCAGTGATTGTTACCTGCCCCAGCAGTCCAAGCGAATAAAGTAAAGGTGATGGACTTGGCTGTGGTTATGCGTCTCCTACCGTAAGCTCTTCAGTGCCTACGTTTCTGTACACAGAGAGCAAAGGGCAGTTACTGGTGGTACCCCTTAGGGGTCTATCCCAGTTGCTGTCTCGACGAAAATGACGTCTTTAGAGATTTTCTTCGACTTGACGTCAGATAAGCTCATCTTAACTGAAGAAGAGAGGACTAAAACTCTCTTTTCTAACCCTTTTTGCTGAGACGGTGCTCTTTAAACATTTTGTTTTGGTTATCATCAAATGATATCAATCAACCAAGGGCAAGACATCATGCTCAAGGGTCAAAATCATACCTTTTTATCCAAACCGAAGTGAATCTTTGATTAAGGTCTTTATTATTAAACGCAATTTGAAGACCTTAAGGCTTAACAATTATGGTCCTTATTTCCTCCTGGTATAAGGTAAATAGTACGGTGTACCTCTGAACATTTGTTGAAGAATAAAGTTAAAAGACTCTGTCCATTCTGACCAAGTTAGACAGCGGACTGCAACGATCTTTCACTATTGGTTAAAGTGATGGTTTCTGGATTTAAATGAGTCCAGGTAGATCGAGACCCGCATGTTCCAAATATGGTACACTAGACCGACTTCCTTAGTTCGATTTTTTTTTTCTATTTTTTTTTTTTTTTTTTGCGTTAACCAGAAAAAATATATCATGGATGTCAGCGGAGCGTCAAAAGAATGTCACAGGTAACGTACTGGAACGTCACAGGTGCGTCAATGATACGTCACTAAAGCGTCACGAAAGCGTCACTGGAGTCATTTATTGCGTTAACCAGAAAAAATATGTTATGAATGTCAGCAGAGCGTCAAAAGAATATCACAGGTGACGTAATGGAACGTCACAGGTGCGTCAATGATGCGTCACTAAAACGTCACAGGAGTCACTTGGGCGTCACAATACATCACCAGGATGTCACCAAAGCGTCACCGTCGCGTCACATGAGAATGACAAGGGAACGTGACGTCGCGTGGAAGCAGGGTTCCAAGATGAAGGGGTTGATGTGTGTGTGTGTGTGTGTGTGTGTGTGTGTGTGTGTGTGTGTGTGTGTGTGTGTGTGTGTGTGTGTGTGTGTGTGTGTGTGTGTGTGTGTGTGTGTGTGTGTGTGTGTGTGTGTGTGTGTGTGTGTGTGTGTGTGTGTGTGTGTGTGTGTGTGTGTGTGTGTGTGAGTGTGTGTGTGTTTGTGTGTGTGTGTTTGTGTATGTGTGTAATTCACCATTCACCATGGTCTTGGACCACATGTTTGACTCGTGATCGACAGTTATTAACCTCCCGGATGAGAGCTCAGAGCTCGTATGGCCGATCTATGGGTAATACTGTGACGTTACACGCACACACACACCCAACTCCCCGCCCACAAGAGTTGGAGTAACAACCCGCAGGGCAGTGATACTGAAATTATTTCAGCCCTGGGCGGGAGTCGAACCCGGACCTTCGTAGTGGCAGGCGAGACCTCTAACCACACAGCGCCTAGAGGTGTGTGTGTATGGGGGGGGGGTTAGGGCATCCCAAAAACCTGGAAAGAGTTGAATTGAAATTAGACCTCTCTTGATTATTCACTACAAGTCAGAGCTGTAGTAGCTTTGGGTTTTGTATTCCTTCATTTGCATTTGGAGCAGAGCGCATATGTTCTCTTCTCAGCCACGGCGAGTTCGGTCACCCCGCCTCCAGGAATCGGCCGTAAAGCCGCGGAAATGTAAGCCACAGCTCATGAATATGTGGCCCAGTACTCCTGTTTTTCTTTCGTGTTACTTGAACTGAACATAATACTTACTTCCCGTCACCGAATTAAAAAAAAAAAAAAAAAAAAAAAAATGGGAGAAGGAATGCATTTCTCTCTGAGTGAAGCTATGTGGTCAAGAATATTTATTTATTTATTCATTTATCTATTTATTTATCTATTATTTATTTTTTGTTGTTGTTGAAGTCACTGCTTCTAAAAGAGCGCCATTGGAATGAATAGAATTGCCTGACGACAGGTAACACGGAAGGAAAAGTATCAGCTAGTAGGAAAGTGGTTATTTGAGACAGTCTGTTACTCATTTACTACTAAAGTATATCGTTGAGATAAACAAATTCTCCTGCCGATAGCCTGAATTAAAAAGATAAAAAAGAAAAGAAAATACTGCCAATTGGCAACCCCTTTTACTCCTGTGTCAATATCCATTCTATCTAATTTTACTGATCTAAACACAAACCTTAATACAACTCAGTTACTACTAAAGTATGCCAGCCGATAGCTTGAATTATATATATATATATATATATATATATATATATATATATATATATATATATACACCACACACCACACACACACACATATATATATATATATACATATATATATATATATGTACATATATACATATATACACACATATATATATATATATATATATATGTGTATATATATACATATATATATGTACATATATACATATATATACACATATATATATATATATGTATATATACATATATATATATATCGACCATTGGTGACCCCTGTTACCCCCCGTGGCAATATTCATTCTATTTAATTTTACTGATCTAGGCACAAACATTAATACAACGTTATTGCTAGTTGTAACATGATGAAATAAAGACATGTTTTCGAGATATTATACACCTCAGGCACGGAAGTCATCTGTGTCGTAGTATATTGTACTGCACCTGATATTCAACAATGATGGAAGTGGTTCCAGTTATCATATTATTGCGTAATACATCATGAACAATATATATCATTTCTGTAACAAACCTCATTATTGCAGCGTTTTTATCATTTCGCCAGTTGTAATTTCTTTTTTACGAGAAACAATATTTATTCGTCAGAAAATTTTCTTAAGATTTCTTTACGTTTTTTTTATGTCAATCATTCGAAACATGAAATGAAAAAATAAACATAATTTCGTCGTGCTTGGCAATAATGACATAATTTCTGAGCATCCCATGGAATTGCGGATAATATATTCACAGCTGAGAGTTGGGAAAGATCCTAACTTATTTCACCATCAAACAATCAAATATCTAACATATATAACATATTATTATTCCTACCTAATACTTGTTTTTCATTATCTAGAAAAATGCCTTGAAATATCATATCTCCTCGAAGAAGTTTGTTTTTTAATTATATTGAATAAATTGGAAATTGGTATGATATAACACATTTGTAAAAGTTCACTATAAACCCACTATCGGAGAAATAATAACGGAAACTACAGGGAAACTGTATATTTCTCCGACTACAGATAGTAGTTGAAATATACAGTTTCCCTGTATTTTTCCGTTATTATTTCTCCGATAGTGAGTTTATAGTGAAAATATTGAATAAAGTTTTTCTAGAAAGTCTATCGTAAGAAATGATAAAATCAAACAGTTGTGGGGAGTTTATGGCGACAATTATTCATTTATTTTCTTTTGGGAATTACGCTTTACCATGATCAACACTAACAACATCACTATCACTGCTAACATCACTACTGTTACGTTGAATATAACATTACTTTGCATAACCTCTTCCTTACCTTACAGAGCCTTAACATCACCATACAAGATTTACCACCAGTTCTTTAATTCCTACCACTGTTGTCACCACTAACTAACTAACGTCTTCTAAGACTGATTAAATTGCCTGACGTTTGTAGCATGAAAAGATATCAATGACATCTTACAAAGAAATGATTCGTTGAAAATAATTTCAACTACGCGTATTTCAATACATCAGTGTAACCTAAGCTAAATGTGTATCAAGACACCACGTGAAAATTAGATCCATCTATGCGGTCCACATGCAGATAAGATCTATGTGGAACAACTATGTCGTATGTGGGAGCTTCCTTGGACTCGTCTGTTTCAGGTCGAGTCTCTCGTGGATGACTCCGTGAGCAGGGTACGCGTCCGTAAGATGAAATAAGCAACACTTGTGCCTAAGCTGCAAGTCGGTTTCATCGTTGTCGTCGTCGTCGTCGTTGTCGTCGTCGTCCTCGTCGTCGTCGTCGTCGTCGTCGTCGTCGTCGTCGTCGTCGTCGTCGTCGTCGTCGTCATCCTCATCATCATCATCATCATCATCATCATCATCATCATCATCATCATCATCATCATCATCATCATCATCATCATCATCATCATCATCATCATCATCATCATCATCATCATCATCATCATCATCATCATCATCATCATCATCATCATCATCATCATCATCATCATCATCATCATCATCATCATCATCATCATCATCATCGTCGTGGTCGTGGTCGTGGTCGTGGTCGTGGTCGTGGTCGTCGTCGTCGTCGTCGTCGTCGTCGTCGTCGTCGTCGTCGTCGTCGTCGTCGTCGTCGTCGTCGTCGTCGTCGTCGTCGTCGTCGTCGTCGTCATCATCATCATCATCATCATCATCATCATCATCATCATCATCATCATCATCATCATCATCATCATCATCATCATCATCATCAGCATCATCATCATCATCAGCATCATCACCACCACCGCCGCCTTCGCCGCTCTTGTTCACATCAACACCACTTTAACCACCACGATTATCTACAAAATTACTATTACAACAATCGCCATTGTCACCATCATTATCATTTTCAATATTCCTAAATCATCATCACCAACATCTAACAAATCACCAGCACTAAATCCACAAACACCAACATCACCATCGCCATCGAAATCACCACCATCACCATCAACACAATCGTAACCTCTGCAATCATCACCGACACCACCCGCACTACCATCACTATTTCCACCACGATCACCACCAATCTAATCACCACTTCGACCATCTCTTCCACCATTAGATCCACCATCTCCACAATCTCTCCATCTCCCTTTCCCACTACCTCCACCATCTCCAACACAACCGCTACCTCCAGTAAAGCGGGAATAAAGAACATCCGGGCTATTGTGACTCGAATCGGCCGCCATTTCTACTCCTACGGGTAGCTTCCGGCCAGGCCTGCCCTGCGCATCACTCTCCTCTTCTATTATTCCTCCCCCCCACCTCCTCATCTTCCTTTTCCTCTCCTCACTTCCTCTCTTCCACTTGTCCCCATTTATCCCGTCTTCCTGTCCCTTTCTTCCTCATGCATCCGTCCAAGGGAGTCTGTACGTTCTCGATGATTATCTCTTTAAAGCTAAGATGACGTCACGGGCGACTGTCTGAGGCTTTTTGTCTCCACTCTCTAGTTCTCCTCGTCCATTATGATTACCTTTTCGATATTTCTGACTACATTTATTTTCTACGAACCATTTTCATGTATAATCTCCTTTTCTATTTTCCATCCCTCAATTTTATTTCAAATTGAATGTGGATTGAATAATGTTCATCTGTAAAAGAGGACTGGGGAATTGATAAAAGAAATTTGTGTATATGATGGATACTGCAATATTCTTAGTTTCATTTAATATCGTTCTCTTTTT
>NC_134806.1:19473453-19475953 GCF_046742065.1 Oratosquilla oratoria
TATGTATGTATGTATGTATGTATGTATGTATGTATGTATGTATGTATGTATGAATGTATGTATGTATGTATGTATGTATGTATGTATGTATGTATGTATGTATGTATGTATGTATGTATGTATGTATGTGTGTATGTATTTATGTATGTATGTATGTATGTATGTATGTATGTATGTATGTATGTATGTATGTATGTATGTATGTATGTATGTATGTATGTATGTATGTATGTATGTATGTATGTATGTATGCATGTATGTATGTATGTATGTATGTATGTATGTACATCAAATACCTGAATCCTCTCCCAAAGCCATTAGTATACTTATTTCTTCTTCGGCTTTTTACCCTTTACCTTTATATTTTTTCTGGTTCTCTATTACTTTATTCTAAGAAAATACTGTGTTTTTTCTTTTTCATTTTATTCTTCATTAAGATTTCTAATCATAATTTTTATTCTGATATGAATTATTTTGAAGAATTTCTTTGTTAATGCATAGGCAATAGTGTCTTATCTGATTCTTTCTTTTCCTCCTGTTTTCATTCTTCTCTTTCTCTTCTTCCTCTTTTCTTTTTTCTTCTGTCTTTCAGCTTTTTCCCTCCTCTTCTTCTCTTCCTCATCAATGAACCTCTTATTACAGTGTCTTCCTCTTCTCTTCTCCTCCTCCTCCTCTCTTCTCTCCTCCTCTCTTCGCCTGCCATTCTTTACTCTCCTTTTCTCTTTTCCTGAAACAGCCTTTCCTCTTCTCTTCTCCTCCTCCTCCTCTCTTCTCTCCACCTCTCTTCCCCTGCCATTCTTTACTCTCCTTTTCTCTCTTTTCCTGAAACAGCCTTTCCTCTTTACTGGACGCAAAACCTACCCTGCACTTTCCTATATTGATTGCGCGGCCATCTGTGATAACATTTGGCACTTTATATCGTTCAAGTGTCTAAGTACATCGTACGAAATGGTCCCACCGCTTTAGAATCATTCCCCAACATCTTGAACGTAAAGTTTCCTTTCTATTTTGACTCAAATTCCTCGCGTTTTATCATTCGAGAGTTCGTTCAATTCTAAATGTTTTTTTTTTATTGTGTTTAGGGGGTGGGAGCTAGGATGGCCGATTGAATCTTTTCATAACTTTTCATTCACCCAAGATCACTCGTTCTGGAATAAATCGCTCACTAAGGCCAAATGATATGATATGAGTGTAGAGAGTAGGAGGAGAAGGACGAGGTAGAGGAGGAGGAAAGAGGAGGTGAGCGAGAGAAAAAGAGAAAGAGTTAATAATTATGAAAAAAATAGATTGTGGAAAATAATGTTAAAATGAGAAATGAATGATGAAAAGATTGGAAAATTATGATAAAAGTGGGAATGAAAAGAGGGAATAAAACATAGAGAAAACAAAATATATGGAAGACTTAGAAATAAGGAGTATAAATGAAATTTGAGTATATAAGAAAAGAATAAATAAGAAAGAA
Source organism: Oratosquilla oratoria (assembly GCF_046742065.1). Taxonomy (NCBI): domain Eukaryota; kingdom Metazoa; phylum Arthropoda; class Malacostraca; order Stomatopoda; family Squillidae; genus Oratosquilla; species Oratosquilla oratoria. Next base: position 19,474,916 of record NC_134806.1, read on the forward strand.
AAAAGATTAGGAGGAAGGGCTGGGGTCAGGAAGGGAATGAAAAAGAAACAAAGGAAAGAAAATAAAGAAAAACTGATTCGGAAAAGAATTAAGAGAGGAGGAAATAATGGAGGAAGGGGGATAGAGGAAAGGAAGGCAAGAAAGTTTGTATAGAACGAATAAATAACAAAGAAAGAAATCGTGAAGGAAAGAAAACAAGGAAAACAGAAGAGATGAAAGTTTTAAAGAAGGAAAAGATAAAGTGAGACAGTAGAAGAGGTATTGATAAAAAGGGCAACAGAATAAAAAAAAATATGAAGGAAAAAATAGAACGAAGAGGATAAGTGAAAAAAAAAACGAATGGAAGAGATACAGGAATGAAGAGAAGGAAGGTGAGAATGAAGAGGAAGAGGAATAGGAGTTGGAAGAGGAAGATAAGGGATAGAAGGAGGAGGAGTACCAGGAGGAGAAGGAGGAGGAGGAGGAGGAGGAGGAGGAGGAGGAGGAGGAGGAGGAGGAGGAGGAGGAGGAGGTGAGGAGGAGGAGGAGGAGGAGGGGGAGGAGGAGGAGGAGGAAGAGGAGGAGGAGGAGAAGGAGGAGGAGGAAGAGGAGGAGGTGGAGTAGGACGGAAAGAAGGAAAAGTATTCAGCCAGTGGATTTCTCTTCTGCCGAATGGAGTCGTCTGTCGAATCTAGAAGAAAATGTCTAATAAGGGACCATCGTGGCCTGTGACCGAAATAGTCTTAGATGAGATAGCCTTAAATGAAGCAACCTTAAACCCCTCACATCACTAATTACTACCCAAGACTAGATAAGACCTTCCAGAAACGCCGTATGGAAGGGGCCATGACTCATGATCCAAGGAGAATAAGAAGGTAAGAACCAAAATAGGAAAACTTTGGCCCACTGGAAGGAATCGGGTAATGCGATAGAACGGAAGATATAGTCGTGAGGAGGAAAATAAAGGGAAGAAGAGTAATTGGCGTTAATCTTGGGACAACTTTGGAAAAATAAATGGAAGAAAAATATTAAAAGATAATTTTACTAAACCGAAAAGGA
>NC_134806.1:19488453-19495953 GCF_046742065.1 Oratosquilla oratoria
TCTCCAACTTCTTCCTATGTCTTCCTATTTCGTCCTTCTTTTCTCCAACTTCTTCCTATTTCTTCCTATTTTGTCCTTCTTTTCTCCTATTTCTTCCTATTTCGTCCTCCTCCCACTCCTCCTCTTCCTTCACATGTTTCTTCTTTTCTTTATTCTTCATATTTCTCTCCTATTTCTTCTGCCCATTTTCGTCCTCCTCCTACTTCTCCTCCTCCTTCTATTCCTCCTATGTCTTACCCTTCATTTTACCTCGTTTATTCTTCTTTTCGTTCCTCTCCTCCTCCTCTTTCTCCTCCTACTCTTCCTCCTCCTTCTATTCCTCCTATGCCTTACCCTTAATTTTATCTCGTTTCTCCTTCTTTTCGTTCCTCTCCTCCTCCTCTTTCTCCTCCTATTCTTCCTCCTCATCCTCATCCTGCCTCTCTTCCTCCTATGCCTTACATTTCATTTTTCTCCTATTCCTTCTTCCTTTCTTCCTCCTCCTCCTCCTCCTCCTAATCTTCTTCCTCTTTCTTCACCTCCTCATCTCCCTTCCACGTTTTAACCCTCTTTTTGTCTGTTTCTTCTCCTTTCCTCCTCCTCCTCCTCCTCCTCCTCCTCCTCTTCTTCCTCCTCCTCCTCTTCCTCCTCCTCTTCCTCCTCCTCCTCCTCCTCTTCCTCCTCCTCCTTCTCCTCCTCCTCCTCCTCCTCCTCCTCCTCCTCCTCCTCCTCCTCCTCCTCCTCCTCCTCCTCCTCCTACTTCTCGGTTCCTAAATGGGCCATTTAAGCCCTCCCTCTACTTACTACCTTCCTTCTCCTTCCTCTTCTATCTAACTTCCATTTCCTCTTTTATTTAACACCGTAATTTCTCTTATACTAAGCGGCCTATAATCTTCTCCTCCCCTCCACATTCCTTCCTTCCCTTCCTTTCCCTTTCCTTCACTTGTCCTTCCTATTTCACTTTCTTTTTCCTTCCCTTTCTTCCCTTCATATTTCCTCTCCTTCCCTTTCCTTTTTATTCCCTTTTTCTTTCCTTCTTCCCCTTACGCAACTCTGCTTTCTTACCTCATCTTTTACTATTACTATTCTTTCCTGAAACTACTCCCAATCTCTACCATCTATCTTCTCCCTTTCATTATTTCTTGTACCTCCTGTCTACTTTCTCCCTCACTCTCTCCCTTTTATAACCTCCCCTTCCGCCTTTTTTTCTCCCTCCTTACTCCTCTCCCTCCTTCCTCCACTCTCGCCTTCTTTCTCTTCCTTCTCTTTTTACTCCGCTCTTTCCCACCTTTTCCTCTTTTCCTCTTTTTTAATTTTTTTTTATTGTTTTATCTCCTCTCTCTTCAAATCTCGTTCCTCAAGCTTTCGTTTCCCGTCCTTAATCTCCTTCTCGCCTCCGTCTCTGTAGCCGTCTCCTCTCATCTATCCGCGTCCCGTCCCCTCTTCCCGTCCCTCTTCCCGTCCCCTTTTCCCGTCCCATAATACTAATGACCAATATCAGTCAACCTTTTCTTCCCGTCCTTATTCTTCTCGCCCCGTCTCCGTAGCCGTCTCCTCTTATCCATCCGCGTCCCCCGTCGCCTCTTCCCGTCCCTCTTCCCGTCCCTCTTACCGTCCCCTCTTCCCGTCCCATAATACTAATGACCAATATCAGTCAACCTTTTCGTTTCCCGTCCTTATTCTTCTCGCCCCGTCTCCGTAGCCGTCTCCTCTTATCCATCCGCGTCCCCGTCCCCTCTTCCCGTCCCTCTTCCCGTCCCCCCTCTTCCCGTCCCTCTTCCCGTCCCCCCTCTTCCCGTCCCATAATACTAATGACCAATATCAGTCAACCTTTTCGTTTCCCGTCCTTATTCTTCTCGCCCCGTCTCCGTAGCCGTCTCCTCTTATCCATCCGCGTCCCCGTCCCCTCTTCCCGTCCCTCTTCCCGTCCCTCTTACTGTCCCCTCTTCCCGTCCCATAATACTAATGACCAATATTAGTCAAGCTAATCTTCTCCATCGTGACTCTAGAGCACCGCACGCGACCTATTCCTTCTCTTCCTACACACTCTCCTCCTTTCCCTCCTCTATCCCTTCCTCCATACATTCCTCCATCCTCTCCATCCCTAGCCACGGGTTCGAGTCCTGCACTACTCCTTCTCTTCCTATATACTCTCCTACTTTCCCTCCTCTATCCCTTCCTCCATCCTCTACATCCTCTACATCCCTAGCCACGAGTTCGAGTCCTGCACTACTCCTTCTCCTACTCCATACTCTCCTCCTTTCCCTCCTCTATCCCTTCCTCCATACATTCCTCCATCCTCCTCTCCATCCCTAGCCACGGGTTCGAGTCCCGCACTACTCCTTCTCCTCCTACATACTCTCCTCCTTTCCCTCCTCTATCCCTTCCTCCATACACTCCTCCATCCTCCTCTTCATCCCTAGACACGGGTTCGAGTCCTGCACTACTCCTACTCTCCTCGTTTCCCTCCTCTATCCCTTCCTCCATCCTCTACATCCTACTACATTTTCCATTCTTCTCTTCCTCCTTCGCCTTTTTTCCTCATCGTTCTTCTTCCCTCCCCCCCCCTCCCCTTCGTGTTCAAAATAAGCCCCACTCAAGCATTGAGGAGGAGGGTGGGAGTGGAGGAATAGACGTAGGGGGAGAATGATTCAGAAGGATCTAGGAATGGAGATAGATCGGGAAGGAGGGACGATACGAGATTGAGAGAGGATGGACGCAATGGAGATAGAGGGATGATGATACAGAGGGATCTAGGAATAGAGATAGATCGGGAAGGAGGGACGATACGAGAGAGAGAGGATGAATGCGAAGGAGAGAGGGGAGGGAGAGAGGAAAGTATGAGAGGGATGGAGTTAGTACAGGGATCAAGAAAAAGAGAGATAGGAGAGGAGAGAGAGACGATAAGAGAGCAAGTGAGGCAAAAGAGTGGAGATAGTGAGAGAAGGAGAGAAGGAAAGAGAGACATCCTCTCTGCCTCTGGGAGGCGAGGCAACGACCTCTAGGAGGTATCAAAGTCCTTCCCTCCTTCCCGGAAACATTAATTTGTCGTCTTCTACCTGTCTTCTGTGACGCGAACGTTTGGAATCCATCCATCATATCTCTCTCTTTCTTTTTTCTCTTTTCCTCTTCTTTCTTGTCTTGTAAATCCTATTTCTTCTTCCTCTTCTGGTTTTGATTCCTTTCTTTCTTCTTGCTCTTTCTCCTATTCCCCTTTCTTCTTCTTCTCCTCCTCTTCCTTTTTCATCTCTCTCTCTCTTTTTCTCTCTTTTCCTCTTCTTTCTTGTCTTGTAAATCCTATTTCTTCTTCCTCTTCTGGTTTTGATTCCTTTCTTTCTTCTTGCTCTTTCTCCTATTCCCCTTTCTTCTTCTTCTCCTCCTCTTCCTTTTTCATCTCTCTCTCTCTTTTTCTCTCTTTTCCTCTTCTTTCTTGTCTTGTAAATCCTATTTCTTCTTCTTCCTCTTCTGGTTTTGATTCATTTCTTTCTTCTTGCTCTTTCTCCTACTCCCCTTTCTTCTTCTTCTCCTCCTCTTCCTTTTTCATATCTCTCTCTCTTTCTTTTTCTCTCTTTTCCTCTTCTTTCTTGTCTTGTAAATCCTATTTCTTCTTCTTCCTCTTCTGGTTTTGATTCCTTTCTTTCTTCTTGCTCTTCCTCCTATTCCTCTTTCTTCTTCTTCTCCTCCTCTTCCTTTTTCTTCTCCTCCTCTCCTTCAACTTCCTCCCTTTTCTTCCTTCTCATTATCATAATGTATTCTTTGTCTTCTCTTTAAGCTACTCTTTGTCATTCTTACCCTTTCTTCTTGTTTTCATTCTCTCTCCTCTTTTTCCTCCTTTATCTTTTCCTCTTTTTGATAACCTTTAAGTTCCATATCTCTCTTCCTTCTTTGAGTGCTCATTTTACTACCACAATCTAATTATTCTTTTTTTTCATTCATTTCCTTAATTCAACCCCTTTTCACTCTTCCCTCCACATTTCGTAATTCTAATTTACTCCTCCTCCACCCTTTTCCATTCCTGCACCCTTCCGCCTCTCCCTTCCACATATCTTCCACTTTGATAGATTTCTCTTCCGAGCATAATACGTTACTGTAAATTTTGACTCATTGCGTTTTCATAGGACCAATTTATTAGACCCGAGTTTTAATCCCTTCTGTCAAGGCACATGCAATAGGGAGAGTGCGTGTGTACATATCTACATTTAAGAGTACGTCTGTGTGAGTACGTGTGTATGTGTACGTGTGTGTGCGTACGTGTGTGTGCGTACGTGTGTGCGTACGTGTGTGTGCGTACGTGTGTGCGTATATCTGTGGATTTTGTTTGCATTTGTCATACCTTCTAGGATACGAGTATTAGTATTGCTAATGCAGATTCATTTTCGAGGTAATTACAGTCGATCTTTCTTTAAATTATGCACATATTTCTGTACATATGCTTACATGTAATAGTTTAGACTATAGAACTATATTTTTTCCATTATCATTAAGTAATGAACGTACAAACATATTGTTATCCATATGCAAATCAAAGTGCTTCAATGTATGTATATATCTATGTATGTATGAATGTATATGTGAATGTATGTATGTATGTATGTATGTATGTATGTATGTATGTATGTATGTATGTATGTATGTATGTATGTATGTATGTATGTATGTATGTATGTATGTATGTATGTATGTATGTATGTATGTATGTATGTATGAAGGTGGAAAAAGAAGTCACGGGTCTAGTTCCGAGTTCCTGAGTTTATTCCTGACCGGTTTCGCTCTATGCTTCATAGAGCGAAACCGGTCAGGAATAAACTCAGGAACTTGGAACTAGACCCGTGACTTCTTTTTCCACCTTCATCAACTTGTCACAATGTACCAGCAGTATGTATGTATGTATGTATGTATGTATGTATGTATGTATGTATGTATGTATGTATGTATGTATGTATGTATGTATGTATGTATGTATGTATGTATGTATGTATGTATGTATGTATGTATGTATGTATGTGTGTATGTATGTGTGTATGTATGTATGTATGTATGTATGTATATTATGTATGTATGTATGTATGTATGTATGTATGTATGTATGTATGTATGTATGTATGTATGTATGTATGTATGTATGTATGTATGTATGTATGTATGTATGTATGTATGTATGTATGTATGTATGTATGTATGTATGTATGCGTAAGTAACCACTAGGAAAAGTAAACTAACGAAGCAGAGCGCTTTCGTATAATTGCATCTTCAGTTCAGATACAAAGAAGGAATTATACAATGAAGAAACGAGGTACAGGATATATAACTGAGTGAGAAATGGTAAAGAGGGCATTCGGAGAGGTAGTGGAAGAAATACACGTGACGTTTGAACCGTCCTGGTAACCAACAAGTATGGGACAATTGCTCATAACTTGTATTACAATTTAGATAATTTTGAAATTTCATGGCAAATATAACTATCTAATTTGTACAAACTTTGATGGAGAGTTAACATTCATTTCCTTACTAGATTTGATCAAACCGCATTCAATTAAATTTCTTTCTGTGGTGTTGCTGTTGTATGTGATGCCTTTAGCGTTATCCCAGTCAACTGGGTGGTTAAAATGGTTCATGTGGTTGAATATGTCGCTAGATTGGTTTCCCTCTCTAACGTATTTCTTGTGTTGATTGATTCCTGTTTTGAGTGTTTTAGCAGTCTGACGAACATAAAACTGATTACATGATTTACAAGGTATTTTGTACACACACCCTTTATCACTTTGTACAAAATACCTTGCAAATCATGGAATCAGTTTTATGTTGGTAGGGGTGTGAGGTCAGAAGGGAAACGGATGCGGGGTCAGGTGTGGTTGGGGAGCGGGGTCAAGAGGGTGAAGATCTTTGACCAAACTATTCAAAGCAAGACGATAGGTTACGCCCGGGGAGCAATTGCCTTTGGAGATATTCCAGTTCGGACATTTTTCTATTGAGGCGGATTTAACAATTTTCTACACACACACACACACACATATACAAACACACACACACACACACACACACACACACACACACACACACACACACACACACACACACACACACACACACACACACACACACACACACACATACACACACACACACACATACACACACACACACACACACACACACACACACACACACACACACACACACACACACACACACACACTCACACACACACACACACACACACACACACACACACACACACACACACACACACACACACACACACACACACACACATACACACACACACACACACACACACACACACACACACACACACACACACATACACACACACACACACACACACACACATATATATATATATATACATATATATATATATGTATATATATATATATGTATATATATATATATATACATACATATGTATATTTCTATCTCTCTCTCTCTTTCTCTTTCTCTATCTTTCTTTCTCTTTCTCTCCCTCCCCCTGTCCTTTTGCTGCCCACCCAAGTTGATTCATTCTCCATTTTTTTTTTTTTTTACATTTTACTTATTTGCTCTTTGTCTTTCCATCCTTCTTCCTTTCCTTCAATTTTCCTCTCTTCTTTCCTCTCATACCCTCGCATTTTCTCCCTCTCTTTCTTCTCACTATCCAATCTCCGTCATCCACCCTCAACTTCTCCCTCGCAGATGTCACCCGTGTTCGCTTCTTCCATATCAATCACCACCATTTATCAATTCACCTCCTTTGTCTTGAGAAAGTAGAGATGAAACGTGAATCTACCTGAGAGCTTGCTGATAGTAAGTTGAATGTGAAAATAGATCGATGGATTGATTAAAAAAAAACAAAGTTGATATATAAACCCCCAAAAAAGAAAAACATATTACCCCACAAACAAAACAAAAAAACCAATGAATGCATTCTCGTCGTCATTTCTTGGCGTCGTTAATATCCGACGCCCTTATGACGTCAGGTCGTCGTCGTTAATACTCCCAAGCCGTTATGACGTCATGTCGTTAATATCCAACACCGTTATGACGTCATGTCATCAGAATCGCGTCGTCGGCCGCGCTTAACGACGATCCAATGCCGCATCATAACGTCGTTAGGCCGACTTTCCAACGCCCCCTAAAGCCGCCTCAGCCACCCACCTCAGCCGCAGCCCTTCACAGCCACCAAGAGCCACCTGGAGCGGCTTACAGGCGTCCACTATCACGCTAAAGTTTTCTGAAGGCGGCTGAAAGCTATCCAGTCACCTTTCTCCTCAGTAACCTGGTATCAAAATCCTTTAACTAGAAAACCCCCGTATCTCTGTTTTCATGGTTAGAAAATGATCTAACGTTCAGTAACAACAGTTACTTGAACTTTCACTGCTCTTCCTAAATCAAGGTATTTTGTTCAGATAAAAGGGTAAATTTAGAAAACAAAGACAAATGCTCACTCAAGTTCACAGATTGACGTTTATGGAACAAGCTGGGTGCTTTAAACTGAACTACACAGAATTATATGACATCCAA
>NC_134806.1:19498453-19505953 GCF_046742065.1 Oratosquilla oratoria
TCTTCATCGCTTTTCATTTACTCTTTCTATTTTTTTTTATTCTCAAATATTCATATATCGTGTTACTATATTTTTTTCACATGTCACGCACATACACACAAACACATACACTAACACCTCGTGGCGTAGTGGTTAGAGTTCTCGCCTGCCACTACGGCGGTCCGGGCTCAAATTACATCCAGGGCTGAAATGATTTCAGTATCGCTGCACTGCGGGTCGTTACTCCAAATCTTGTGGGCGTGGAGTTGAGGGTGTATGTGCCTGTCACATGAGCACTGAGCTCTCTTCCGGAGGGAAACAGCTGTCGATAACAAGTCCAGCACGTGATCCAAGCCCACTCACACTCATACAAAAATACATATATGAATACGCTCCCAAGCATGCATAAATTCATGCACAAATTGATATGCCAACCAGCACACTCATACGCACACACGCCTAACTACAGCCGTAAATACACCATTGTATTCGATCACACGCAAGCGCACACATACACATCGTTCATACATACACACACACACAGAAACACATACATGGCTCCATTGCATTCTCTAATGTTTACAAATCAATCCTCAGAACAGTGCCTAATGTTGAGACATTTGTCTTCCATACGGGTCCAATCTCTACACACTCTGTATAATGCTGGCAGCGATCACAAACTTTCAATTATAATGATACAATAGATTTATGAAAAATAGCCGAATGATAGTTTTACAAATGTAAACTCATAGTAAAAACGTGTATTGACTGTAAAAGTATACAGTGAAATCTGTGAAAGTGATTAAGTTTGCTTTGAGTAAACGGTTTTATTACCTTTACAAAGGATTACAAAGGCGGAGCATGCCAACAGGAGACCTTTTGGTCTATATCTAGGTCGGATAAAAAAATAGATAAATAAGTGAATAAATAAAAATACAATAATGTAAATAGTAAATCAAATACATAAATAAATGCATAAATATAGTTAAATAATAAACTAACAGGTAAATAGTAAATAATAATAAATTGACATATAACTAATGATAAATGAGAATCAAGTAAACTAACAGACAAATGATAACAAAACAAATAAACAAATACCTTATATGATCACACTAGGGGCACTAGAATCATATAACTCCTTCATTAAATAAGAAAAAGCATATCCAAGCTTACTAATGAATCATATCTCGTAAACATTTTCTGTTGTAACACATTAGACTACTTGTTCTTACCTACTCTTGTCTACGAGGAAAAAAAGTTACCTCACAACTACCTACAAATCGTAGATTTTTTTCGTGTTCCTCTGTGATGAAGTAGAGAAAGTAGAGCAGATTCTCCATATCAATCCTGATTTTTCTTCTTTGTAGACAAACAGATCCGTATTTTTTTGTTATCTAGGGGATCTTCACGGCAATTACCGGGGCTTTTGAGCTCCGGACAGAATCCCCCGGTCGTGTGATTTAACACACTTGGATACCATACCTTCAAATAAACAGGGCTATCGCTAGTACATGATTACTTTTATAGCGGGATAAAGCTGGCTCTTCATCAAGTAGACAGTTGGTTGATCTGTTTATTCTCACGTGTGTCTACATGTATCCTCACACACGCGTATTCACACCTACGCGCACATTTACGCACGTAAATAAACAAGACGTTATTTCTTTATACATACATACATATATATACATACATATATAATGTATTATATATATATATATATATATACATATATATATATACATATATATATATATATGTATATATATATATATATATATATATATTAGATATGTATGTGTGTGTGTGTGTATACACACATATATATATATATGTATATATATATACATATATATATACATATATATATATATATATATATATTTATATATTGATTGATTGATTGATTGATTGATTGATTAACGTCACAAACTCCCCCCTCTCGGAAGGCCAGGACTATTTCCCTTACACAGGACTTTGTAGCATGGAATTTAGTGTACCATACCCTTGGTTCAACTTCGCCGGTGGCAGGATTCGAACCGCCACCCCCTCGACCTAGTATGTGCGTGAGTGTATGTGTGCGTATATATGTACAGGCGCTTACGTGCATAGGCGCTTTCGTGCATTATTTCTAAAACCTCTGCTAATCCCGTCTCTTCTTTACAGAGCCTCTACAACTTGCTGGGCGAGGCCTATGCGCGACTGGGACACTCGAGCGAAGCTGAGCGTTGGTACCTAACGGCGCTGGCGGCAAAACCCGACCATATTCCGGCCCATCTTACTTACGGCAAGATGCTGGCAAAGAACGTAAGTACATACATACATATACCAAAGGCTTTTTTCCCCCTACACGGGGGGTAGCCAAAAAGAAAAAGGCATAAAACCCACTCCTACCTATTCCATTTCCCCGTGAAGGGTATTGGTTGCATGTTATCGTGGCAAAGTAGCATGCAGTTGATACTTTAGGTGTCTACATGGGGTGCCCCTACGGACCAGAGTCACACATCATTTTGTCTATGATAGAGGAAAATTCTGTTCGTAGAGAAATTATGACACTTTTATACTACGACTATCCCTTAACCCCTTGTTACTGCCCTGTACCATTTCTCTGAATATTCATTTCCTTTTTTCGCCGATCCTGTGGTGGGGGAAGAGAATGCTACCACCAAGTCTTTCCACTTGAGTCGTAAAAGGCGACAAAAAAAAAAAAAAAAAAAAAAAAAGGGACGGGGGATGGGATTAGGAGTCCTACTACCTGTAGCCCTAAAAGGGGACATTAAAAAAAAAAAAAAAAAAAAAAGAAGGAGAAAAGAATATAAGTACGAAGAGAATACCTGTGCTTTGTATTCCATAGTGTTTCTTATGATTTTTCTTTTATATTGCTAGTGTAACTGCCTCCGTCGTGATTTTTCTTTTTAACTAAAGGAATAACTTTATCAGTGAAATGCTAACCTATCTACCATCAATCCTTTTTTCTTCGTCTTCGTCTTTTTTTAGTCATTCCATTTTAAACTATCGTCAAATTTCTTTGTTTTTTTTTTTTTACTTTTTACTGTCTTACTTTTATTTTTTTTATTTTTTTTTTTTTTTTTTTTTTTTTTTTTTTTCCCCTCTTTCTTTTCCTCTCCTCCTCTTTTTTTTTTTGCTCTTTTTTTTTTTCTTTTTCCTTTTTCTTATGCCTTTTCCTTTTTCTTTTTCTCCTCTCTTTCATCCTCTTTCTCCCTCATCCTCTTTTTTCTCTTCCTCCTCCCTCCACCTCCTCCTTTTCTCCTCCTCTCCTCCTCCCACTTTTCCTCCTTCCTCTCTCCTCCTCCTACTACTCCTCCTCTCTTCGTCCTCCTCAACCCTCTCCTATTCTTCATTTTCCTACTTTCCCAATGCCTCTTTTCTTTGTTTACTGTCCCTCCTTCTTTGTCTCCTCCTATACCTCCTTCTTTACCTCCTCCTACCTCCTCCTATACCTTTTTCTGTACCTCTTCCTATACCTCCTACTTTACCTCTTCCTGTACCTCCTTCTTTACCTCCTCCTACCTTTATACCTCCTTCTTTACCCTCCTATACTCTTTTACCTCCTCCTATACCTCCTTCTTTACCTCCTTCTATACTTCCTTCTTTACCTCTTCCTCCCTTCTTTACCTCCTCCTATACCTCCTCCTATACCTCCTTCTTTACCTCCTCCTATACCTCCTTTACCTCCTCCTGTTCCTCCTTCTTTACCTCCTCCTATACCTCCTTCTTTACCTCCTCCTATACCTCCTTCTTTACCTCCTCCTATACCTCCTTCTTTACCTCCTCCTATACCTCCTTCTTTACCTCCTCCTATACCTCCTTCTTTACCTCCTCCTATACCTCCTTCTTTACCTCCTCCTATACCTCCTTCTTTACCTCCTCCTATACCTCCTTCTTTACCTCCTCCTATACCTCCTTCTTTACCTCCTCCTATACCTCCTTTATCTCCTCCTACACCTCTTTTACCTCCTCCTATACCTCCTTCTTTACCTCCTCCTATACCTCCTTCTTTACCTCCTCCTATACCTCCTTCTTTACCTCCTCCTACACCTCCTTGTTTACCTCTTCCTATACCTTCTTCTTTACCTCCTCCTATACCTCCTTCTTTACCTCCTCCTATACCTCCTTCTTTACCTCCTCCTATACCTCCTTTTTTAATTATTACCCTCTTCCGAATCCCATTCTCTTCCCTTTTCCCGTTTTTTTCTTCCTTATTACCTTTTTTCTCCTCCTCCTCCTCCTCCTCCTCCCCTTCTCTTCCCTCTTCCCCTTCTTTTTCTCCTTCTTACCTTTTTTCTCCTCCTCCTTTTTTTCTCCTTCATCCTTTTCCTCCTCCATCTCCTACTTCTCCTCCTTCCAACCCTTGTCCTCCTCCTAATCCTCTTTTTCCTCTTTATTTTTTCTTCTCCTCCTCTTTCCTAACCTCCTTCTTCTCCTCCTCTTTTTCCTTCGTCTTCCTTTCCTCCTCTGTCTCCTGCTTCTCGTCCTCCTTCCTCCCCTTCTTTTCCTCCTCCTCTTTTTCCTCTTTCTTCCTTTTCCTCCTCCATCTCCTACTTCTCCTCCTCCTTCTAACTCTTCTTTTTCTCCTCCTCTTTTTCCTCCTTCTTCCTTTTCCTCCTCCATTTCCTACTTCTCCTCCTCCTTCCTACCCTTTTTATCCTCCTCCTCTTTTTATTCAGTCTTCCTGTTACTCCTCCATATTCTACTTCTCCTCCTCCTCCTCCTCCTCCTCCTCCTCCTTCCTCTTCCTTTCCGTTATCTTCCTACTTTACTTCCATAGTCTCAATTCCCTTCTCCCGCCCTGACAAGTTACGTGCCAACATACCGTCATTGTTGTCAAGCCTTATCATTTAGTTGTCATTATTTTAATCAATGCATCATCATTCAAGTTGGCAGTGCCATCGCCGGCCTCATCGCCAACCATTACGTCATAGAAACGTCATCATTAAGACGGTAATGACGCTCGTGCTGACGTCATTACCGGCGCTGATGTAACCATTCATTGGTCATTTGGTCGCCATTAACGATGACGCAGCGGCTCGTGCGAGTCGTTATCCACTTCGATACGGGGGACCACCCTTGAAGCATTTCATTCTGGTTAATGTCACGTGACCTTGTTTAGCTTTTGGACCAGTCTACTCTTAATTACTTATGAATATATTTATTTACATATTAACTAATCAATTAATCTATTTATGTATTTATTTATTCTCCATGTATTCATTTATTAATTTATTCATTTATTCAGTTATTCGATTAATCATTATTTAATTTATTTATTCATTTATTTGTTTATTTATCTAATTTTCTATTCATCTATTAATTAACTAATTTATTTGTTATTTTTCTAATTCTTACATTTATTTATCTATTCATATATCCTTTCTACTTATATATTCATTTATCCTTTCTTTTTATTAATTCATTTATCTTTCTCGATTATCTATTAGTTAATCTATTTGATTAATCATTCATTTATTCATTCATATAACTATGTTCTATTATTTGTTTATCATCTATTTATTCATCTATCTATTTTTTATTTATTTCTTTATTTATCTATTTATCTATATACCTCTCTATCATTCTATATCTATTTATCTGTATTTTGGTCAGATGGTCTTCTTTGTGTTAACAGGATGCCATTTTATTCAGAACAACCTTGACTCTGCATAAGAATCATTTCTTTGTTTACACCAAATGTTTGCCTTTATCAACGCCAACACAAAAACTACCACCACAAATATCCGAGACGTTACTACTGCATACCATCGCAAATAGTAGAACTATAAACACATCACTAACACCACTTTCATTGCTTAAACTATCGGAGTCAGTAGAACCAGTATCAGCACCGATTCAAACTATATTACAATCACTAATGATCCAACTTTACAACTGTCATCACTGTTTTTCTTTTTAAGACCTTCAGAACATGTACAGTCATTACCGCCACAATCACCAGGATTTCCAACACCATGTACATCGTCACAAGGACGAAGACCGGCTCTACAGAGAAAACCATCATTAATTCTAACACCACCACCACCCAAACGAACACAATCAATACCATTCAAAAAAGATTACAATCACTAATGAATCACCTTTACAAGTATCATCACTATTTTTTTTTTTTTTTAATAAGGCAATCGGAAAATCTACGGTTGTTACCGCCATATTTAACTTGATTTCCCACCCCATGTACACCACCACAAGGACAAAAACCGGTTCCACAGAAAAAAACACAACCACCATCACCAATTCTAACGCCACCACCACCCAAACGAGTACGATCAATACCCTTGCCACCTCATCACCACCAGACTCACCTTCATCACCGTCAAATTCACCATAACCTATTCGATTGTCATCGTTATAATTATCACCACCATTATCATAATTATCACCACAAGCTGATGTAGCATCAGACTCGTCATCATTATATACAGCATGTAAAGTGAGCTCGAAAACTGTGCATTAAGTAAGAGCGCTTGTGGGTAGTGATTGAATTTAGCAGGAAATGTTATTTACTTTGACGTTAAAATCAATTCATAGAGTGATGAATACATTTATCTATATGTACCCTATACACACACACACACACACGCACACACACACACACACGCACACACACACACATACACACACGCACACACACACACACACACACACACACACACACACACACACACACACACACACACACA
Source organism: Oratosquilla oratoria (assembly GCF_046742065.1). Classification (NCBI taxonomy): domain Eukaryota; kingdom Metazoa; phylum Arthropoda; class Malacostraca; order Stomatopoda; family Squillidae; genus Oratosquilla; species Oratosquilla oratoria. The sequence continues at coordinate 19,505,152 of NC_134806.1, forward strand.
CACACACACACACACATATATATATATATATATATATATATATATATATGTATATATATATATATATATATATAATTCAGTTCTACATCAATGGCTTGTAAAAGTAGGATGAGGGGAGCCGTTACTGTTTATCAGCTCTTCTTGTATGAAAAAATGAAAGGAAATACAAAGTTACTTGAGAGAGATCTTAGATTTCCTCCAGAGACCAAGAGTGAGCGTCTCGTGGCAGCACGTTCTGCTTCAGGTGACGAGATTGACAAGTTTCAGAGACAGATGTCAAGGAGATGATTGTCTCTAACAAACTTTTCACAGCGGGACCCCTACTAGGTACCACTCTCTCTTATAATTCTCCTGTTTCTCCATAAAATTTAATTCAGTTGGAAGAAATCTTTTATCACATATCACAGTACGTCTACAAGATCAATTCCATAAATCATCCTCGATAATTTTAGTTAAGTTAAAACCAAATGATTTTATCCAGTTAGACGGGAATCTGAATAATAAAGTGTCAAAATATATTTCATTGGCTGAGAGTAAGCAAGACTTTACGCTCTATTAACTTTAATATCGGAATCATAGAACTGACTATTCATTTTGAAATAATCATTCATTTAAAGTTTAATTAATCTTTGTATGATATTCAGAACGTCTATAGATGAGGAAATATAAGTGCAAGAATTTAATTTCAGTATCATTTCTGTAAGAGAGCTTATAATTTTTTTTACCAACAATATAAATGAAATTTGACGGCAATATTGAAGGAATGTGATTCTTATAGACAACAAATTTGTAAGAAGTGGTG
>NC_134806.1:19513453-19523453 GCF_046742065.1 Oratosquilla oratoria
TAAATCCATCTCAGCCCAGACGTATTTTCCAGATTGCCACTGCTACAACATACGACGCAAATTGTTCCTCCGTTGTCAGGAGAGCTCGATGACAGCGAGATTCAGAACTAGTCATATTACAGCCAGAAGGGCGATCTCTCTCTCTCTCTCTCTCTCTCTCTCTCTCTCTCTCTCTCTCTCTCTCTCTCTCTCTCTCTCTCTCTCTCTCTCTCTCTCTCTCTCTCTCTCTCTCTCTCTCTCTCTCTCTCTCTCTCTCTCTTTCTAGTAGGGGGAATTTCCAATATAGATTCAATAGCTTGTAAACACGAGCCTAGGACGGATAGCAATAAGATGATCTGAAGCCTCCTTGACCGGGTTAGCGTGGCGAAGGAAAGGAAATTGAGGCACAATTACTCGAAGAGCAGGGATTCCAAGCTACTGGAAGATGAAGGGCGTTGGAGACATCGGAAGTGCCTCTTGTTAAGCCCCCACATTGTTTACATGGATACCGAGAATCCTCACCGAAAGAGTAAAAAGTCAAAGTCAAATATCTTGTCAAAATGAATCTCAAAAATTTTTGGTCTAAAACTTTGGTTTTACTGTTCGTTTTATTTATCTATTGAATGGAGGTGGAAGTGCCTACATGGGAGATGCCGATGTCGCTATGTTGGTGGAAACTGCGGCACGGTTATATGAGAAACAGAAACGCGTTGTCACTTACCTCGAAGCCGCGTTGCTTCCAGTGATATTGAAAGGTCTGGAAACGATGACGAGTACCTGGAAAATGTGTTCCAGGATAATGAAAATCAGAGACGTATTCTCTCCACAAGAAGCTGGTACTCCATCTCCAGATAATCTTAAGATTTCTCTCTATTAAATTTAACGACATTTTCTTCATTTGTGTCCCCATTACTACGGTTATAAGGCGGTGTCATAGAAATTGCTACGCATCGATACAAGAGACAATTAATTATTTATTTATGTTTATTTGCGTGTGTACTGGACGCAGGAGCATTAGACTTCTATGTTCAGATTTTCCGTTTCAACTTCAAAGTTAACTGGTTGTGTGTTGTGGTCGGCATTGTAATTAAATTTCACTTCTTTATTTTTTTTATTTTTTTATTTTTTCCCGAAGAGATATATGGGAAGACCCGTGGACAGTTGCCAGCTACTGTATTTTTCCAATCAGTAAAAGTCATGATACTGATTATTTTTATTATTACTAACAATTTCTCAAAGGCTAAGAAATGAATGTCGATTTTCAGCCTTCATAGAATCCAGAAATCATAAGCTAATTTTTTTTTTGTTCCATCAATATATTGAAGGCTATATTGTTATTGAAGGCAATCTAAGATGCCAACGTTTGATGTCAACGCCTATCTCCCTGAGGAAAAAACTGTGGCCACTTTACGCAGAGTGGGGGTGATCTAATAGAGGTGTTCAAGTGCATCCAAGGCTTTAACAAGGGTGATGCAAACAAAGTCATCATATTAAAACAACAAGGCAGGACTCGCAGTGATGGTTATAAACTTGAGAAATTTAGATTTAAAAAGGAAATAGGCAAGAATTGGTTTACTAATAGGGTGGTCGACGAATGGAATAAACTTAGTAACCATGTAGTAAGCGCTGAAACTATCAGTTGTTTTAAGAAACGATTAGACAACTTTATGGATGGGGGTGACAGGTGGTGATGGATACGGAGCTGCCTAGTGTAGTCCTTATGGTCTCTTGCAGTCTACTTCATTTTTATGTTCTTATATTCTTACAGAGTAATTCATATCAGGACCAACGATTTTATTAATTAGCAATAGTCTATTTAGTTTCATTGGTTTCTTTAAGCTCAACAAGGGATGTATAATGTAGTATCACATTTGTAAAATGAGACTTCCTGACCCACTGTCTGAGAATGAGATAAGATGGTCGAAATATACAGATTTTCTGTCCATCTTATCTCATTCTCGGACAGCGGGTCAATAAACAAACCATCTGATATTATTCGGAATGGAATCCTTATTTCTCTCAAACTTCCTACGGTGGGTCTGTAAAAGTTATTGAGCGCATGTAACCATATATGGTTAGGTAACTTGATTTTTTTTTTTTTTTTTTTTTTGCATCCGACCTAGATATGGATCAAAAGGTCTCCTGTCGGCATGCTCCGCCTTTGTAATCCTTTGTATGTATCAGATGACATCATCGTAAGACATTGATATGACTACATTCACGTATTCAAATAACAGAAGCCTTGATACCGCAAGATTTCTTCAGTTCAAAGTGTATATAGCACACATTCCATAAAATATAAACATGCTACATGTTTGGGTTTCCTATTCCTTCCTTATATTATAGGATAGTGCACCGCATAATTTTCCCTGAATATCCATCAAATGACGACACATCCAAATTATTCCCTATCACAAAACACAAAGTACCACCCTATGCTTTTCCTGGATATATAAACAGTTTTGGATTACCTTTTTATTTTTCTAACACAAATCATTAGATAAGGTTTTTTTATATTTTGGTTGAATAGAAAAGACAATAAATGACGGGTCAATATGTACGTTTCCTAAATACACACCAAAATGTGAAACTGCTTATCTTTTAATATTGTATATACGAATTTCCCATCCGTTGTCGGTACACAAAACACGCGATAAGATGTCTCACGCTTTGGCTGAATATGCATAGAGTTAGAGTAAGCGATGCCTACCTTGGATACGAAGCATGGAAAAAGACGTCTTACGGCTTTCTTAAACCAAGCGTCGAGGTGCGTCTTCTTCTTCTTCTTCTTCTTCTTCTTCTTCTTCTTCTTCTTCTTCTTCTTCTTCTTCTTCTTCTTCTTCTTCTTCTTCTTCTTCTTCATCTTCTTCTTCTTCATCTTCTTCTTCTTCTTCTTCTTCTTCTTCTTCTTCTTCTTCTTCTTCTTCTTCTTCTTCTTCTTCTTCTTCTTCTTCTTCTTCTTCTTCTTCTTCTTCTTCTTCTTCTTCTTCTTCTTCTTCTTCTTCTTCTTCTTCTTCTTCTTCTTCATCTTCTTCTTCTTCTTCTTCTTCTTCTTCATCTTCTTCTTCTTCTTCTTCTTCTTCTTCTTCTTCTTCTTCTTCTTCTTCTTCTTCTTCTTCTTCTTCTTCTTCTTCTTCTTCTTCTTCTTCTCCCTCTTCTTCTTCTTCTTCTTCTTCTTCTTCTTCTTCTTCTTCTTCTTCTTCTTCTTCTTCTTCTTCTTCTCCTCCTTCTCCCTCTTCTTCTTCTTCTTCTTCTTCTTCTTCTTCTTCTTCTTCTTCTTCTTCTTCTTCTTCTTCTTCTTCTTCTTCTTCTTCTTCTTCTTCTTCTTCTTCTTCTTCTTCTTCTTCTTCTTCTTCTTCTTCTTCTTCTCCTTCTCCTTCTTCTTCATCCTCCTCCTCCTCCTCCTCAAAGATCTACCGTATCCAACCAATCTCAGTGGACTCTTTCAATCGCCTGAACACAAAAGAAAATCTTTAAACTTTGTCCAATCATATTTAGGTTAGTCTTCAGAGTTGAGCGTCGTTTGAATAGAAAAGATGGTTTGACGGGGCACGGAAGATTGCATGAATAAATCAAAATGTAAACATCAAGCTGGAACTAAAACAAGAGGACACCGTGACCAGCGAGCGCTCTGTGTCTCTTGACAAAACCTCTTTTGACGCCGCAAAAATTGACTACGTTCCGTCCCAGAGAGTTTAAAGATTTTACCGTGGTTGGACCTTTTTCGTGTTTCTTTCGCAAGTTTCGTGAGTCTTGTATTCGACACAATGCGGTGGGGGAGAAGAACACGTCAACCGTGTTTCCCTCTTTGTCGAACAGGATAAACATTGTCTACTTCGATAAGAAACTCACAATATGTGGTGTATTGACACCTTAGAAGACAGTGAATAGATAAGTGAGTAGATAGATAAGTTACTTAATAAAATAAGTACATTTTTATTCAGTGTATAAGAGGTCTCTTAGACAAGGAAAAACATTAATGCATAGGTATGACGTATGTTAGAAAACAAGTCGAATAGCTCTGGCATAGAGAGACACACTTTTGTACAAACACATTGTTGTTTTCTTCTTTTGTGTCTTCAACTGTTTGCTTTGCCTTCAACGAGGTTGTTAAGATCGAGTAAAGGACGAATACAAGCACTCCCCAGTTGACCTGGTTGGCAATAAATAGATCTTGTCATGAATTACAAACGGAATTGTTCCTGTATCAGTTACTTCGTGTGGTGTATACGTATTCATATATGTATTTACTTGCTTAGTTATTTATTTCTTTGTTAACTGTTTTTTTTTTTTTTTTGCACCTTTATTAGTCAGTTGTTTGTGTAACCGATTATTTATATGCATATAATTCTATCCATTATCTATATTTCTATTCATAGTTGTTTATTAACATTATCATATGTTCACTCACTATTTAGGTATTTATCTATATTACTCATTTGCTTATTTGATATATTAATAATCTATAATTTTTTGTAAATAGTTTTCTGTTTCATTATGTATGTGAGTATGATTTTGCTCATAAATTATCTGAATTAATATTCATATGTTTCGTTATGTTTTTAGTGTTTTCTTTAAGCGTCTTAAAAATATCATAGTTCACTTCTAGGTATTTATTCATATTACTAATTTGCTTTTACTATATTATCAATTTATAATTTTTGTAAATAGTTACCTGTTTTATTATGTATATGAGTATGATTTTTCTCATAAATTATCTGAATTAATATTCATATGTTTCCTTATATTTTTAGCGTTTTCTTTAGGCGTCTTAAAAGTATCATAGTTCACTTCTATACTATATTATCAATCTATAATTTTTTGTAAACAGTTTTCTGTTTCATTGTGTATGTGAGTATGATTTTGCTCATGAATTATCTAATAATATTCATATGTTTCCTTATGATTTTAGCGTTTTCTTTAATCGTCATAAAACTATCATAGTTCACTTCTATGTTATATTATCAATCTATTGTTTTTGTAAATAGTTTTCTGTTTCATTGTGTATGTGAGTATGATTTTGCTCATGAATTATCTAATAATATTCATATGTTTCCTTATGATTTTAGCGTTTTCTTTAATCGTCATAAAACTATCATAGTTCACTTCAATACTATATCATGAATCTATAATTTTTTGTAAACAGTTTTCTGTTTCATTGTGTATGTGAGTATGATTTTGCTCATGAATTATCTGATAATATTCATATGTTTCCTTATGTTTTTAGCGTTTTCTTTAATCGTCTTAAAACTATCATAGTTCACTTCTATACTATATTATCAATCTATAATTTTTTGTAAACAGTTTTCTGTTTCATTGTGTATGTGAGTATGATTTTGCTCATGAATTATCTGATAATATTGATATGTTTCCTTATGTTTTTAGTGTTTTCTTTAAGTGTCTTCAAAGTATCATAGTTCACTTCTATACTATATCATCAATCTATACTTTTGTAAACAGTTTTCTGTTTCATTGTGTATGTGAGTATGATTTTGCTCATGAATTATCTGATAATATTGATATGTTTCATTATGTTTTTAGTGTTTTCTTTAAGTGTCTTCAAAGTATCATAGTTCACTTCTATACTATATTATCAATCTATATTTTTTGTAAACAGTTTTCTATTTCATTGTGTATGTGAGTATGATTTTGCTCATGAATTATCTGATAATATTCATATGTTTCCTTATGTTTTAAGCGTTTTCTTTATTCGTCTTAAAACTATCATATTTCACTTCTATACTACTGTATATTATCAATATATAGTTTTTTGTAAACAGTTTTCTGTTTCATTGTGTATGTGAGTAAGATTTTGCTCATGAATTATCTGATAATATTCATATGTTTCCTTATGTTTTTAGCGTTTTCTTTAAGTGTCTTCAAAGTATCATAGTTCACTTCTATACTATATCATCAATCTATACTTTTGTAAACAGTTTTCTGTTTCATTGTGTATGTGAGTATGATTTTGCTCATGAATTATCTGATAATATTGATATGTTCATAGTTCATAGTTCATAGTTAACTTCTATACTACTGTATATTATCAATCTATAATTTTTTGTAAACAGTTTTCTGTTTCATTGTGTATGTGAGTATGATTTTGCTCATGAATTATCTGATAATATTGATATGTTTCCTTATGTTTTTAGCGTTTTCTTTAAGTGTCTTCAAAGTATCATAGTTCACTTCTCTTTTTCCACAGAAGACGCGGGTTTTGGAGGCTGAACAGTGGTTTGCTAAGGCGCAAGCTCTTGCACCAAACGATTCAACTGTCTACCAACACTTCGGTGAGTACAGAAATGCCAAAAATTCTTTCTGTTTACATTAAACTTCTCCAATGAACATTTACAATTGTTCTGAACTTCTTCGTGATCGTTTGAACCCCGTTATACGAGTACTACAACAAGTAAGTAGCAGACACCTGGAAGGAAAGAGAAGAAAAAGGAAAAAGAAAATTCAAGCTTAATTAAAACTTTTAAAAGATGCTTCATGAAAATATAACGTTTACGCAATCCTATGATCTGCAAGATTTTTTTCTTTTTTTTGTAAAATCCTTTCGTGCTACTGCGTACTTTTTTCAATCCGGATGTCAGGTTTATTTCACTCATTTCCATGATGACTAATCAAGCAAATGTGGAAAAAAAAAACTGTCTCCTATTGTACGGTCACCTGATTCCAGAAGATTTAATTCATCATGTAGCAGCTTTTGGGTCTTTAAATCTAAGATCAAACCAAATTGATTCAACGAAATATTCCAAAACTTACATTCTTCCAGTGTTATTCAGAACACTAATACTAAACTTAATACATGGCCCCTGAGTGAAACTATTCAGCTCATATGATATTGATGACAGCAAGAGAAGGAACTACACGGAACGGCCCAGGCGGAAGATGAAATTACACAGAACGGCCCTTAAAGGCCGCCCACTTGGTATACATTAGATTAGCTATGGCTCTCACCTCCCATATTCATGGCACAGGATCTGACACCGTGCCAGCGGGCTAATGGCCCTCAGAGCCAGTCCCAGTGTCGTGTCACGCCTCTCACGCCCGTTTCCCTCTCCTCACGCCCACGAAGTTATTTCGCTGTTGGGAGGAGAGGGAGCCAAATAGGAGGATCGTATATAATGCAGAAGGACGTGAATTGTTCATTTCGTCCCAATACATAACAGACAAGAAGTATCAGACGGTGATACTCCTCTATCCTTCCCTTCCTCCCTTCATTCCTCATTCCCGCTCTCTCTCCTTTCCTCCCTTCCTCTCCCTCGTCACCCTCCTCTCTCCTTTTTCTCCTCTCCCATTTCCCTATTCTCTTTCTTCTCTAAATCTTCATTCTTTTTCTTCCTTTCTCCTCGTTTTCTCTCTTTTTCCCTTCTCCTTTTCCTTCCTCATTCCCGCTCTCTCTCCCTCCCTCCCTTCCTCTTCCCCGTCACCCTCCTCTCTCCTCCTCTCCTTCTACTCCTCTCCCATTTCCCTGCTCTCTTTCTTCTCTAAATCTTCATTCTTTATCTTCTTTTCTCGTCGTTCCCTCTCCTTTTTCCTTCTCCTTTTCCTTCCTCATTCCCCTCTCTCTCTCCTTTCCTCCCTCCTTCTTCCCCGTCACCCTCCTCACTCCTCCTCTCCTTCTACTCCTCTCCCATTTCCCTGCTCTCTTTCTTCTCTAAATCTTCCTTCTTTTTCTCCCTTTCTCCTCGTTTTCTCTCTTTTTCCCTTCCTCCCTTCATTCCTCATTCCCGCTCTCTCTCCTTTCCTCCCTCCCTCTTACCCGTCACCCTCCTCTCTCCTCCTCTCCTACTCCTCTCCCATTTCTCTGCTCTCTTTCTTCTCTAAATCTTCATTCTTTTTCTTCCTTTCTCGTCGTTCCCTCTCCTTTCTCCTTCTCTTTTTCTTCCTCATTCCAGCTTTCTCTCCTCCCCTCCCTCTCTCTTCCTTGTCACCCTCCTCTCCTTCTTCCCATCCCCCCTTCCCTATTGTTTCTCTTTTCTAGCTCTTCTTTGTTTTTCTCCATTTCTTCTCTTCCCCTCTCTTTTTTCCTTCTCCTTTCCTTCGTCATTCCCACTCTCTTTCCTCCCCTCCCTCTCTATTCCTTGTCACCCTCCTCTCTCCTCCTCTCCTTCTTCCCCTTCCCTCTTCCCTCTTCTTTCTCTTCCTTAACTCTTCCCTCTTTTTCTCCCTTTCCCCTCGTCTCCTCTCCTTTTTCCTTCTCCCTTTCTTCATCATTCCCACTCTCTCTCCTCCCCTCCCTCTCTCTTCCTTGTCACCCTCCTCTCTCCTCCTCTCCTTCTTCCCCTCCCCCCTTTCCTATTCTGTCTCTTCTCTAACTTTTCCTTCTTTTTCTACGTTTCTTCTTGTCCTCTCTCCTTCTTCCTTCTCTCTTTCATCATCACTTCTCCTACCCGTTTCCTGTTGCCTTCCCAAGAGAAATAGAGAGATTATGAAAAGAAGAGAGATGAAGAGAAGAAAGAAGAAAAGAGAGAAAAGTGACAAGATCAAGAGGAATGACAGAAGAAAGAGGAAAGAGAGGAGAGAGAGAGAGGAAAGAAACAAGCTAAACGAATGTCGGCTGAAAGAAGAAGAAAGCGAAGAAGAGGAAGAAGAGGAAGAAGAGAGAAGAGGAAGAAGAATGAGAAAAGGTAGATAAGGAGAGGATGAGAGATGATAAGGATGATGGAGATAAGAGAAACAGATAAAAAGAAGAAGAGTAATTAGAAAAAGGAAAAGTATAGGTAGATTAAGAAGAAAAATGGAAGAACATGAAAAATAGGAAAAAGGTGTAGGATAAATTGAAAATAGATAAAAAGTAGATGAGGAGGAGAAAGAAACGAGAGGGTGAAAGAAATGAAACAAAGGAAATGGAAAGGCGAAGAGAACTACAATGAAGAAGAAAGAGATGAAAATGCGAATTGCAAGAGATAGAATAAGAGGAGAGAGAGGGGGAAGAAGAAGAAGATGACGTAAAGGAAAGAGATGAGGAAGAGGAAAGAGAAGAAGGAGAGGAAAGAGAGGAGGAAAAGGAGGGAGAGGAGATGGAGGAGGGAGAAAAAGGAGGAAAAGGGAAGAGATGAGGGAGAGGAAAGAGAAGAAGGAGAGGAAAGAGAGGAGGGAAAGGAGGGAGAGGAGGTGGAGGAGGAAGAAAAAGGAGGGGAAATGGAAGAGGAAGAAGAGGAGATGAGGAGGTAGAGGAGAGGAGGGTGAAAAGGAAGGGGTGGAAGAGAAAAATGAGAGAAGGGAGATGAGGGAGAGATGTAAGAAGAGGAGAAAGAGGAACAGAGGAAAGAGAAGGGAATGGAGGGAGAGGAAGGGTAGGAGGGAGAGGAAAGAGAGGAGGATGTGGAGGAAGAGGAACGAGAGGGGAGGGGCTAAGAATATGATGTAGGGGGAAGGAGAAGAGGGAGAGGAAGAAGAGGAGGGGAGGAAGGAGACAAGAGAGAGAAGGGAGAGGAAAGAAAGATGAGAGAGAAGGGAGAGGAAGGAGAGAAAGGAGAGGAGTGAGAGGAAGGAGAGGAAGGAGAAGAGTGAGAGCAGTGAGGTCGAGAGACAAAGGATATGATGTAGTGAAAGTAGAAGAGGGAGAGAAAGAAGAGGAGGGGAGGAAGGAGACAAGAAAAAGAAGGAAGAGGAAGGAGACATGAGAGAGAAAGGAGAGGAGGTAGACAAGGAAGAGAAGGGAGAGGAAGGAGAGGAGGGAGAGGATTAAGAGGAGCGAGAGTGGGGGAGACAAAGGATATGATGTAGTGAAAGTAGAAGAGGGAGAGGAAGAAGAGGAGGGGAGGAAGGAGACAAAAGAGAGAAGGAAGAGGAAGGAGACACGAGAGAGCAAGGACAGAAGGGAGAGGAAGAAGAGGAGTGAGAGGAGGGAGAGGAAGGAGAAGAGTGAGAGCAGTGAGGTTGAGACACAAAGGATATAATGTAGTGAAAGTAGAAGAGGGGAGGAAAGAGACAAGAGAGAGAAGGGAGAGGAGTGAGAGGAGTGAGAGGAGTGAGAGGAGCGAGAGTAGGGGAGAAAAATGATATAATG
>NC_134806.1:19528453-19530953 GCF_046742065.1 Oratosquilla oratoria
AACATATATATATATATATATATATATATATATATATATATATATATATATACATAAATAAAACAAAGTTGATTTATTCGTATGCATATAAGTATAGATATATCTAACATTGCTTATCGTTAGGGTTTGTGCTTTTTAACACATAAACTATCCATATTCTTAGGTAGTGAATGAGTGTGGATGAAGGAGTAAATGGAGGAGGAGAAGGAAGAGTAGGAGGAGGAGGACGAAGAGGAGGAGGAGGAAGACGAGGAGGAAATGGAGGAAGAGGAGGAGGAGAACGAAAAGTAGGACCAGGAGTAGGAGTAGGAGGTGGGAGGAGGAGGAGGACGAGAAGGAGGACGAGGAGGAGGACGACGAGGGACAAGGAAGACGAGGAGGAGTACGAGGAGTAGGAGGAGGTGGGAGGAGGAGGAGGATAAGAATGAGGAGGAGGAGGAGGATAAGAATGAAGAAGGAGGAGGAGGAGGAGGAGGACGAGGAGGAAATGGAGGAGGAGGAGGACAAGGAGGAAATGGAGGAAATGGAGGAGGAGGAGTAGGACCAGGAGCAGGAGTAGGAGGTGGGAGGAGGAAGAGGACCAGGAGGAGGACGAGGAGGAGGACGAGGAGGAGGACGAGGTGGACGAGGATGAGGACGAGGAGGAGGACGAGGAGGAGGACGAGGAGGAATACGGGGAGGAGAAGGAAGAGGAGGAGGAGGAGGACGAAGAGAAGGAGGAGGAGGACGAAGAGAAGGAGGAGGAGGAGGAGAAGAAGGACGAGGAGTAGGACCAGGAGCAGGAGTAGGAGGTGGGAGGAGGAGGAGGACGAGGAGGAGGACGAGGAGGAGGACGAGGTGGACGAGGAGGAGGACGAGGAGGAGGACGAGGAGGAGGACGAGGAGGAATACGGGGAAGAGAAGGAAGAGGAGGAGGAGGAGGACGAAGAGAAGGAGGAGGAGGACGAAGAGAAGGAGGAGGAGGAGGAGGAGGAGGAGGAGGAAATGGAGGAGGAGAAGGACGAGGAGTAGGACCAGGAGTAGGAGTAGGAGGTGGGAGGAGGAGGAGGAGGATCAGGAGGAGGAGTAGGAGGTGGGAGGAGGAGAAGGACGAGGAGGAGGAGGAGGAGGAGGAAGACGAGGATAAGGAGGTGGAGGAGGATGAGGAGGAAGAGGAGGAAGACGAGGAGAAGGAGGTGGAGGAGGACGAGGAGGAAGAGGAGGAGGAGGAGGAGAACGAGGAGGAAGAGGAGGAGGAGGAGGACGAGGAGGAGGGGTAGGAGGAGGTGGGAGGCTATGCACCATATCTGACAGTTACTGTGACGCTCAATGACGCGAATCACTGATGCGCGCTATAAGGCGTCACGTGATAAGGTGAGATGACGTCGACTGTGACGTCACTGCCTCTACCCTTCCAGGAATTAAATTTGACTGTAGAAAATTCTCAACTGATTTTATGACAAATCCATGGAACAGATTATGATATGGGCAACAACACTGTTCACCTTTGCATTCTCAATCCATTCAGATACTGTCGAACGAGGTTAAATACAAAAATAGAATATCCAAAATATAAGAAATATATCACCCAATTTGCTGGAAGTGAGACAACATACAATTTTTAGCGTGTATATGAAACACGGGGAAAAGCAAAATAGAATTCTTGTTCAACTAAATAACCTGTATGGATATGTTGAGACACTGTTCCAGGTTGGCGTAAGTGGGAATAGGAAACACAGGAGTCCTATTCATGAACAAATTACTATTCATATCAAAATCTACAGTATATGACGTTAGTTATGCCCATCCTTGACTATGCGGTACAGTTTTGGTCTCCATCTCTGATTTTAGATTAAAAGTTGATCAATTATGTAAAAAATAAAGATAGAATTAGAATAAGAATATAAATATTTTGCCTTTTATATACAGTCATATCAAAATCTATAGTATATGGCGTTATTTATGTGAAAAACAAAGATAGAATTAAAATGAAAATATACATCCTTTGTCTTTCATATACAGTCATATCAAAATCTACAGTATATGGCGTTATTTATGCCCATCGTTGACTGTGCGGTACAGTTTTGGTCTCTATCTTTAACTTTAGATTAAGAATTTATCAATTGTGTGAAAAACAAAGATAGAATTAAAATGAAAATATGCATCCTTTGTCTTTTATATACTGGCTTCTTCTGTAAGACGAAATAGGTGTTTTGGCCCCCTCCAAATAGGAAAAATTTTGGCAAAGACCTCGTTTGGAGAACATTCGCTGTGAATTCGACCCTGAAGGAGAATAGTTTTGGGGTCATTCAAAAGATTTAGGAGGATAGTTGAAGGTTGTTTCCTGCGAACTCATAGTGGAAACCTCATAGCTCATCACTATTCATCAGGCTATTCTTCGCTGACCCCTCGAACTCATCACAAAGGATCAAGAGCTGGTCTTCACCAGCTCCCTAAAGAAAAACGAAAAGAAAAAGAAAAAATCTACGGGAAAAGAGTCGAAACTTACAGAAAACTGGAA
>NC_134806.1:19535953-19541148 GCF_046742065.1 Oratosquilla oratoria
ACTCCAACACACTATCTCACGTCTCCAAATGCATCTACAATTGTTTCTCTTCCTCTCCTACGAAAAAGAAAAATGGATACTGTAATTCCTTAGGTCCTTCTCACAAGAAAAATAAAGTAAAATGAATTTCTCCTAACTCACTCGTACCAAGAAAAAAAATCCTTTCCCTCTTAATAAAAAGAACATTTCTTCAACAAAAGATGGAGTTTCCTTCTTAACTCTAACTACGAAAAAAAGAAAGAAAAAAATCTTCCTCTCTCATAAGGAGACGAAATTATGACTGTCTTTATCCTTTTTTTATATACGTACACACACACACACACACACACACACACACACACACACACACACACACACACACACACACACACACACACACACACACACACACACACACACACACACACACACACACACACACACACACACACACACACACACACACACACACACACACACACACACACACACACACACACACACACACACACACACACACACACACATATATATATATATATATATATATGTATATATATATATATATGTGTGTGTGTGTGTGTGTGTGTGTGTGTGTATGTGTGTGTGTGTGTGTGTGTGTGTGTGTGTGTGTGTGTGTGTGTGTGTGTGTGTGTGTGTGTGTGTGTGTGTGTGTGTGTGTGTGTGTGTGTGTGTGTGTGTATGTGTGTGTGTGTGTATGTGTGTATGTATATGTATATGTATATGTATATGTATATATATATGTACTTGTACATGTATATAATAGTACATATATATATACATATATCATATATATATATATACATATATATATATATATATATATATATATATATATATATATATATATATATATATAAATTTGTCCTTACTTTCCTTCAAGGCAAAGACCGATAATCTTCTACATTCCTCCTGACGGGGGCGGTGGGAGAGTGAAAAAGGGGATGGACATCCATAGAAATGCCTCGTCAGACTCCTTCACAAAACAATCGGCCGTATCGCGTCTTCTACGGCCCGGTCCTCCCCCTCTCTCCCTCTCCCGTCCCTCCACCACCTCCGCTGCTGCCGCAAAGTTGAGAATTGGGTCAACACAGTTTTCTAATGAGTCGGTGGTTCTGCCGATAGTTTATAATAGAAAATGTGCCTAAGTGAATTCGCTCCTAAAGAAAATAGGAAGAGAAAGAAAACGGAAACTTCGGGGAGAGAAATGGGTGAAGAAATTTTGGGAAAAAAAAGGGAAGGTTGGAGTGGTTTGGTGCGGAGGAGGGGGAGGAGGAGGAGGAGGAGGAGGAGGAGGAGGAGGAGGCTAGGGGAGAATTCTTTGAGGGCCATTGGATGGGGCAGAAAGGGAGTCGAGCCTCTAGGCAAAAGGATCACATCCCTGAGAACAAGAAAGCGAATTTTCACAAAGAAGAAAAAGCATCAGAGGAATAAATGATACGTGGAAAATGCATGAGAGCGTAAGAGATGAAAAAATGACAAGCAAGAGGAGAGAATGGGCAACGAATGAAGGAGGAGATACTATAGAGCAGTGGTTTCTCAATCCTTTTCTTCCCAGGTCCTCTACTTATGGAATGCTGTTTGCAAAGTTCGTGTAGATCTTTTCAACGCTGAATAAAATTGTTTTGTATCCACTAAAGTCTACAAGTTTCTTGACTATGTGCCATTTTGTGAGGTTCCCTGGGTGTCTCAGACTCCTCAGAAACCAGGTTGACAACTCCTGCTATAGAGGAACAGAAAAGAGAAGAATAGAAAAGTTAAAGAAAGAATAAAAAAAGGAAGTTGAAGGAATGAGAAAGGAAGTAGGAGGACTAAGATGAAAAAAAAAGAGAAAGAAAATTAATACGAGAAAATTAAAGGAAAAGAATAAGAAGAAATGGAAGACAAAAATATAAGAAATAGGAGCTAAAGCGAATGAAATGAAATAGTAGTAGCAAAATTAGGGAGAGAAAATATATGAAAGGCGTAGAATACTGATGCAGGCAAGTGTAAGATAAAAAGAGAATTTAAAGGAAAGGAAAAGGAAATGGTGGAAAGGGGAAGAGTGAAATAGGAGAATAGTTGCTGAAAGACTAAAGAATAAATGTAAAGAAAAACGAGAAAGAAGGAATAAAGCTAGGAGAAGGAAGAGGAAGAGGAAAAATTTGAATGAAAAATCATAAGTAATTTGCTACACTACACATAAGCCTTCCATATGCACTAAACCAATTACCACGAGAAACAGTCCACATGTCGAAAGCCGCAAGCAGCATGATGTACATAGATCACCATAAGCTCAATACTGATTTGCATAAACCACAAAACACAGGGGCATCAGAGCCACCAACCATAAATTTAATACCACTTATTGCAAACCACATAAAACATACCACAAGTCAAATAACATAAACTGAAAACTGCTGTACATATACTACATACCATAAGCAGCTTGGGCCAGAGGTATATACCACAAACCAAATTCCACATATTGCAAACCTCATACCACATACAGGGAATACCATAAGAAACTATACACCAACACGCGACCAAACAGTAAACCATAAATCAAGACCCCTATCACTTAACGCACGCCAAATACCGTAATCTAAATACAACATTCTATGCTTACTATGCCATCCCCATATTTCACATATACTAAAGCGCATATACATGTAGAAATACCACATCCCGTTTACGAAGCAGAGTATCCTAAATACTGCATTCCGTATAACATACAATGCGTACCATCTTGTTCCTCTCCAGTCACCACCACAGACAGATGGTGAACCCCAAGGTTTGGCCTCCAGGAAATGAAGAGGAAATTTAAAGGCACGATTGGTCTAGTGATATGCAAGGGGGTCGTGATTGGTTAAATCATTGTTAATGAAACGGAACGACTAGGGAAAACGCAAAGGGGAAGGAGGTTAGAGAGAGTGAGAGGGGAAGAAATGATAAAGAGAGGGATAGAGACACAGAGAGGTATAGTGAGAGACGGAGAAAGACATATAGAGACAGAGAGATGAGGAATTTGAAAAGGTTCTTGAGGAAAACGTGTGAAATCAAGTTAGTGAATAAATTAAATTAAATTAATAAGAAGGGATGAGAAGGAGGGTCGGGAGGAGGTGGAGGAGGTGAAGGAGGTGGAGGAGATGGAGTAAGAGTTGGAAAATGAAGAGAAAAGGAGAAGTAAGAAAATAATAGAAGAGGGGAGAAGTATCTTAAGTTAGAAATAGAAATAGAGATAGAAATAGAAGAATAAAGGGCGAAAACAACGTAGAGAATTTGAAGGAGGAGAGAAGAAAGAGAGGAATGGAAGAGGAGAGAGCAAGAGGAACAGGAAGAATTAGACACACGAAAGAGGAAGGGAAGAAAATGGAATAATGGAGGTGTCGTATGGAATTCAGGAATAATGAAGCTCAACAAAACAATAATTACATAAAGAAGAAATAATAGAAAAGGAATAGGAGAAGAGGAGGAGATGTAGGAACAGAATAAAAAGGATAAGGAAGAAGAGTTTGTGTAACTGAATGATAAAAAGGAGAAAGAGAACAAGGATGGGAAGTGAAGAAGAAGGGGGATAGGAGGATGAATGTGAATAGGAATAATAATGACGAGTTGAACACCACATGAGGACTGAGCCTTTATTTGTACGACGTTTCGCTTATTACGGCTTTTTCAAGTACAAGTTGAGATACATATGCTTGAGATTAAATAAGGGGAAAGGAGGGAACGGGGAGAGAAATGAAGAGGGGGGGAGGAAGAGGAGGAAGAATAAGAGTAAGAAAAGACGGAGTAGAAATATGTAAAGAATTAATTAGAAGAAGAGGAAAAAGAAGAGGAGTGAGAGAAAAAATCAGCCAGAGAAAGAGAAGTAGCAGAATTAGTATTAACAGAAAAAGAGAAGGACTAGGAAAAAGAGAATCAGGAATGAAATAGAAGAAATGCAGTTAGAGGCAGGAGAAAATATAGAATAAAAGGAGTTTAGATAGAAAGAGGATCGAGAGGAAATGAATTAAGATTAGGAGGAGATAGAGGCAAGAGATACAGGAGGAATTAGAGTTAGTATAATTTTTTGTCCTCCTACATTTTCTCTTTTTTTGTTGTCGTTGTTGTTATTTTTACTTTCCTATTTGGACAAACCTTTTGATGTAGTTTAAATTTATATTCTCCTCTCTCTTCTTTCTTTTAGACCCTTGTTTTCTTTAATGTGTCCCTTGCCTCATTTTCTAGATATTTGCAATAATCCTGTTTTGTATCTTGTATAGATTCTTTTTATATCACTGTAAATCGTTAATAGCTAAAATCCATCCCCATACCCTTCCTTCCCCATTGCTCTTATCGTAGCCTGTATGGGATACTGAGTGTACAGGTTTATGTAGTTATCGTTGTAGGGACCCAAGTATTCCTACTTACCAGCGTAAGTAGGAGAATGATCCCCTCTAGAATATATATGTATATATATATATATATATATATATATATATATATATGTATATATATATAATTTCTCTTGATGACGCAGTAGCTAGAGTCACTGTTCACATGGTACGTCGGAGCTGAGTTCGAGTCTTTGGCATCACTACGTATCAGTTTCCGCATATGTCTCCGTCGAGCGCATTGTTAGTCTCGATCGTGAT
Source organism: Oratosquilla oratoria (assembly GCF_046742065.1). NCBI lineage: Eukaryota > Metazoa > Arthropoda > Malacostraca > Stomatopoda > Squillidae > Oratosquilla > Oratosquilla oratoria. The sequence continues at coordinate 19,540,570 of NC_134806.1, forward strand.
AATAAGGAATTAAAGTGAAAAGTTTATGTGGTTAAAAAGATTATATGTATATATATATATATATATATATATATATATATATATAAATATATATATATACATGTATATATATGTATTTATATACATATTTATATTTATATATATATATATATATATATATATATATATATATATATTATAATTTTTTCTGTCCCACTTAAGGTCCACCTGTACTATCTTTATGACTCCACCTATTTGTCGCGATATTGTTTACTAGTGACCAGGCTCTTTTTTGCCGACAAAATAGTAATGATCTTATCGCACCCTCTACGTTTTTTCCCCTAGATTGTCACTTGTTTTTGGCAACCTCGTTTGTTTGTTCCGTAAAAAAAAAAATTATTACCTTTTTACTCTTTCTCATCATCCTCTTAGCTTTCCTCTTCTTCTTAGATTTCTTCTCAGTCTTCGCTTCTTTGTCTTCCATTTTCTTAGCTTTCTTCTTTTTCTCAGATTTTTTCTTGCAATTCTTCCTCCTCTCGATTGCCTTTTTTCCATTTTTTCTTCGTCGTCTACAGACTGTTTCCTCCAAAACAACTACAT
>NC_134806.1:19544148-19554148 GCF_046742065.1 Oratosquilla oratoria
ATGATGTACGAACACATATATGAATATTTATATAAAGAATATATTTATGCATATATGCGAATATACGGACAAAAATACATTTTGTATTAATTCATAAAAATGTAATTGAAATATAATATTAATTATTTTTCTACGCATTGATATGTGGACATTAAGCACTGTGACGCGTTGGTTTCACTTCATAATTACTTTGGTTAAGCCAAACAATTTTATTTTGTTGAGGGGGAGTGAATATAGTGTAGGATTTGACATTTATTTCATATATTTAATTTTGAGGACGCAATTTCCGCTGACCCCAAATCAGCTCCCAAGCTAAGACTGAGTGTATAGTGAGCCGAAAATCGTTTCATGTCACTATCGTCATCATCACCATAATCACCATAACCGTTAACACAACTGTAACCATCATTGTTATCATCATCACTGTCGCCGTCAACATAATCACCATCAACATTACCATCATCATCATCATCATCATCATCATCATCATCATCATCATCATCATCATCATCATCATCATCATCATCATCATCATCATCATCATCATCATCATCATCATCATCATCATCATCATCATCATCATCATCATCATCATCATCATCATCATCATCATCATCATCATCATCATCATCATCATCATCATCATCATCAAACATCATCATCATCATCACCATCAACATGATCATCATCATCATCGTCACGGCATCATCATCATCATTATCTTCACTATCCAACATGGTCACAGTATTTACTAAAACGTCACAATGATTATCAATCACCATTACCTCGCCATCAATTTCGTCACAATAATCATCTTCACCATCAACACAATCACAATAACTACCGTCACTATCATCATCACCACCAATATCATATCATATATGTCATCGTCATCATCATCATCACTATCACCACAAAGACTGACATCATCTCCATCACTGTCACCATTACAACATCACCATTGCATCCGCCCATTACTAATAAGAACGCCTTTCCAACAGTGCCGCATAGTCGTGGTTGCTAATGTTCATTAAATTCCCAATGGAAAAGACATCTCCAATACTTTTACTCCGTCAAAGATTCTTGACCTTCTCTGCTCCCAACAGTCAGGTTTTATTATTTTGCCAACTCTCCAACACTCCAACACACTATCTCACGTCTCCAAATGCATCTACAATTGTTTCTCTTCCTCTCCTACGAAAAAGAAAAATGGATACTGTAATTCCTTAGGTCCTTCTCACAAGAAAAATAAAGTAAAATGAATTTCTCCTAACTCACTCGTACCAAGAAAAAAATCCTTTCCCTCTTAATAAAAAAGAGCATTTCTTCAACAAAAGATGGAGTTTCCTTCTTAACTCTAACTACGAAAAAAAGAAAGAAAAAAATCTTCCTCTCTCATAAGGAGACGAAATTATGACTGTCTTTATCCTTTTTTTATGTACGTACACACACACACACACACACACACAACACACACACACACACACACACACACACACACACACACACACACACACACACACACACACACACACACACACACACACACACACACACACACACACACACACACACACACACACACACACACACACACACACACACACACACACACACACACACACACACCACAACACATATATATATAAATATATATATATATATATATATATATATATATATATGTGTGTGTGCGTGTGTGTGTGCGCGTGTGTGTGTGCGTGTGTGTGTGTGTGTGTGTGTGTGTGTGTGTGTGTGTGTGTGTGTGTGTGTGTGTGTGTGTGTGTGTGTGTGTGTGTGTGTGTGTGTGTGTGTGTGTGTGGTGTGTGTGTGTATATGTATATGTATATGTATATGTGTACGTGTATGTATATGTATATGTATATGTATATGTACAAGTATATGTACATGTATATGTATATGTATATGTATATGTATATGTATATGTATAAGTATATATATATATATATATATATATATATATATATATATGTATATATATATACATAAATTTGTCCTTACTTTCCTTCAAGGCAAAGACCGATAATCTTCTACATTCCTCCTGACGGGGGCGGTGGGAGAGTGAAAAAGGGGATGGACATCCATAGAAATGCCTCGTCAGACTCCTCCACAAAACAATCGGCCGTATCGCGTCTTCTACGGCCCGGTCCTCCCCCTCTCTCCCTCTCCCGTCCCTCCACCACCTCCGCTGCTGCCGCAAAGTTGAGAATTGGGTCAACACAGTTTTCTAATGAGTCGGTGGTTCTGCCGATAGTTTATAATAGAAAATGTGCCTAAGTGAATTCGCTCCTAAAGAAAATAGGAAGAGAAAGAAAACGGAAACTTCGGGGAGAGAAATGGGTGAAGAAATTTTGGGAAAAAAAAGGGAAGGTTGGAGTGGTTTGGTGCGGAGGAGGGGGAGGAGGAGGAGGAGGAGGAGGAGGAGGAGGAGGGGGCTAGGGGAGAATTCTTTGAGGGCCATTGGATGGGGCAGAAAGGGAGTCGAGCCTCTAGGCAAAAGGATCACCTCCCTGAGAACAAGAAAGCAAATTTTCACAAAGAAGAAAAAGCATCAGAGGAGTAAATGTTACGTGGAAAATGCATGAGAGCGTAAGAGATGAAAAAATGACAAGCAAGAGGAGAGAATGGGGAACGAATGAAGGAGGAGATACTATAGAGCAGTGGTTTCTCAATCCTTTTCTTCCCAGGTCCTCTACTTATGGAATGCTATTTGCAAAGTTCGTGTAGATCTTTTCAACGCTGAATAAAATTGTTTTGCATCCACTAAAGTCTACAAGTTTCTTGACTATGTGCCATCTAATTATCAGAGGAGTAAATGATACGTGGAAAATGTATGAGAGCGTAAGAGAAGAAAAAAATGACAAGGAAGAGGAGAGAATGGGGGAACGAATGAAGAAGGAGATACTATGGTTTTTCAATCTTTTTCTTCTCAGGTCCTCTACTTATGGAATGCTGTTTGCAAAGTTCGTGTAGATCTTTTCAACGCTGAATAAAATTGTTTTGTATCCAGTAAAGTCTACAAGTTTCTTGACTATGTGCCATTTTGTGAGGTTTCCTGGGTGTCTCAGACTCCTCAGAAACCAGGTTGACAACTCCTGCTAAAAAAAGGAAGTTGAATGAATGAGAAAAGAAGTAGGAGGACTAAGATGAAAAAAAAGGGAGGAAGAAAATTAATACGAGAAAATTAAAGGAAAAGAATAAGAAGAAATGGAAGACAAAAAGATAAGAAATAGGAGCTAAAAGCGAATGAAATGAAATAGTAGTAGCAAAATTAGGGAGAGAAAATATATGAAAGGCGTAGAATACTGATGCAGGCAAGTGTAAGATAAAAAGAGAATTTAAAGGAAAGGAAAAGGAAATGGTGGAAAGGGGAAGAGTGAAATAGGAGAATAGTTGCTGAAAGACTAAAGACTAAACGTAAAGAAAAACGAGAAAGAAGGAATAACGCTAGGAGAAGGAAGCGGAACACCAAAAATTTGAATGAAAAATCATAAGTAATTTGCTACACTACACATAAGCCTTCCATATGCACTAAACCAATTACCACGAGAAACAGTCCACATGTCGAAAGCCGCAAGCAGCATGATGTACATAGATCACCATAAGCTCAATACTGATTTGCATAAACCACAAAACACAGGGGCATCAGAGCCACCAACCATAAATTGAATACCCCTTATTGCAAACCACATAAAACATACCACATGTCAAATAACATAAACTGAAAACTGGTGTACATATACTACATACCATAAGCAGCTTGGGCCAGAGGTATATACCACGAACCAAATTCCACATATTGCAAACCTCATACCACATACAGGGAATACCATAAGAAACTATACACCAACACGCGACCAAACAGTGAACCATAAATCAAGACCCCTATCACTTAACGTACGCCAAATACCGTAATCTAAATACAACATTCTATGCTTACTATGCCATCCCCATATTTCACATATACTAAAGCGCATATACATGTAGAAATACCACATCCCGTATACGAAGCAGAGTATCCTAAATACTGCATTCCGTATAACATACAATGCGTACCATCTTGTTCCTCTCCAGCCACCACCACAGACAGATGGTGAACCCCAAGGTTTGGCCTCCAGGAAATGAAGAGGAAATTTAAAGGCACGATTGGTCTAGTGATATGCAAGGGTGTCGTGATTGGTTAAATCATTGTTAATGAAACGGAACGACTAGGGAAAACGCAAAGGGGAAGGAGGTTAGAGAGAGTGAGAGGGGAAGAAATGATAAAGAAAGGGATAGAGACACAGAGAGGTATAGTGAGAGACGGAGAAAGACATATAGAGACAGAGAGATGAGGAATTTGAAAAGGTTCTTGAGGAAAACGTGTGAAATCAAGTTAGTGAATAAATTAAATTAAATTAATAAGAAGGGATGAGAAGGAGGGTCAGGAGGAGGTGGAGGAGGTGAAGAAGGTGGAGGAGATGGAGTAAGAGTTGGAAAATAAAGAGAAAAGGAGAAGTAAGAAAATAATAGAAGAGGGGAGAAGTATCTTAAGTTAGAAATAGAAATAGAGATAGAAATAGTAGAATAAAGGGCGAAAACAACGTAGAGAATTTGAAGGAGGAGAGAAGAAAAAGAGGAATGGAAGAGGAGAGAGCAAGAGGAACAGGAAGAATTAGACACACGAAAGTGGAAGGGAAGAAAATGGAATAATGGAGGTGTCGTATGGAATTCAGGAATAATGAAGCTCAACAAAACAATAATTACATAAAGAAGAAATAATAGAAAAGGAATAGCAGAAGAGGAGGTGTAGGAACAGAATAAAAAGGATAAGGAAGAAGAGTTTGTGTAACTGAATGATAAAAAGGAGAAAGAGAACAAGGATGGGAAGTGAAGAAGAAGGGGGATAGGAGGATGAATGTGAATAGGAATAATAATGACGAGTTGAACACCACATGAGGACTGAGCCTTTATTTGTACGACGTTTCTCTTATTACGGCTTTTTCAAGTACAAGTTGAGATACATATGCTTGAGATTAAATAAGGGGAAAGGAGGGAACGGGGAGAGAAATGAAGAGGGGGGGGGAGGAAGAGGAGGAAGAATAAGAGTAAGAAAAGACGGAGTAGGAATATGTAAAGAATTAATTAGAAGAAGAGGAAAAAGAAGAAGAGTGAGAGAAAAAATCAGCCAGAGAAAGAGAAGTGGCAGAATTAGTATTAACAGAAAAAGAGAAGGACTAGGAAAAAGAGAATCAGGAATGAAATAGAAGAAATGCAGTTAGAGGCAGGAGAAAATGTAGAATAAAAGGAGTTTAGAAAGAAAGAGGATCGAGAGGAAATGAATTAAGATTAGGAGGAGATAGAAGAAAGAGATACAGGAGGAATTAGAGTTAGTATAATTTTTTGTCCTCCTACATTTTCTCTTTTTTTGTTGTTGTCGTTGTTGTTATTTTTACTTTTCTATTTGGACAAACCTTTTGATGTAGTTTAAATTTATATTCTCCTCTCTCTTCTTTCTTTTAGACCCTTGTTTTCTTTAATGTGTCCCTTGCCTCATTTTCTAGATATTTGCAATAATCCTGTTTTGTATCTTGTATAGATTCTTTTTATGTCACTTCAAATCGTTAATAGCTGAAATCCATCCCCATACCCTTCCTTCCCCATTGCTCTTATCGTAGCCTGTATGGGATACTGAGTGTACAGGTTTATGTAGTTATCGTTGTAGGGACCCAAGTATTCCTACTTACCAGCGTAAGTAGGAGAATGATCCCCTCTAGAATATATATATATATATATATATATATATATATATATATATATATATATATATATATATATATATATATATATATATATATATATATATGAACGGAGCGCCAGTCCCGACCAACCCGCACGATTTCGTGCCACCATGAATAGGAAGTGACCTTCCCTTATACCCTCTTTCCTCCTAATATTTTTTGTATTTAATATCAGTTATTCTGTATTGCAAACCATTCTTTCTGAAGAAGCATCACTGTGCGAAACTAGTCAAGGAATAAACTTCTGTTCTACTTGTGTGTTTCCCTCTACTCCTCTTACAACATATATATATATATATATATATATATATATATATATATATATATATATATATATATATATATATATATATATCTCTCTTGATAACGCAGTAGCTAGAGTCACTGTTCACATGGTACGTCGGGGCTGAGTTCGAGTCTTTGGGCATCCACTACGTATCAGTTTCCGCATTTGTCTCCGTCGAGCGCATTGTTAGTCTCGATCGTGATAATAAGGAATTAAAGTGAAAAGTTTATGTGGTTAAAAAGATTATATGTATATATATATATATATATATATATATACATATATATATATACATGTATATATATGTATATATATACATATGTATATGTATATATATATATATATATATATATATATATATATATATATTCTACTTTTTTCTGTCACACTTAAGGTCCACCTGTCCTATCTTTATGACTCCACCTATTTGTCGCGATATTGTTTACTAGTGAACAGGCTCTTTTTTGCCGACAAAATAGTAATGATCTTATCGCACCCTCTACGTTTTTCCCCTAGATTGTCACTTGTTTTTGGCAACCTCGTTTGTTTGTTCCGTAAAAAAAAAATTATTACCTTTTTACTCTTTCTCATCATCCTCTTAGCTTTCCTCTTCTTCTTAGATTTCTTCTCAGTCTTCGCTTCTTTGTCTTCCATTTTCTTAGCTTTCTTCTTTTTCTCAGATTTTTTCTTGCAATTCTTCCTCCTCTCGATTGCCTTTTTTCCATTTTTTCTTCGTCGTCTACAGACTGTTTCCTCCAAAACAACTACATTCATATTCATCCCGCTTTCATTTGTATAGTGAAAATATGCATCCCCTCCTCCCTCCCGGCACGTTCCAAATCCTTAAGCATACATTAAGCATCTTCACTAGACGATTCAATATAAATGTTCATTACAAACTCCAAAAACACCCATGTAAAATAAGTGCCCTACCGGCTTTCGTCACTTTCATTGTTATTTTTATTATTTTTATTTTATATGTTCTTATACCTCTATCATTTTCTTCTCCTATTATATTTAATTACCTGGTATCTCCCGTTATTACAGACACCACCTAACTTTCTCCATATTCAACAAATCACTGAAATACTCTATCTAAGTTCTCCTTTCTACGTTCATTTCCATTTATATATGTCCGTCAGTCCATCTGTCGTCTTTACCTTTTCTTCTCCATCTGGCTCAGCCTCCCTTCTCTCTTTTCATTTCCTTAAAAAAAAAAAATGCTCGTCAGACATCTGCCACATCTAATATTTGTTCTCCTTTTTGCCTCCCACAAATCACGTTTTCTTTTCCTCTCCTCTCTCTGTATCTTTCATATTCTTTTCTAGTTCTAGCTAGAAACTAATCCTCATTAGCTTGATTCTTTTCTTCCACTGTCGCCTATCCCTCTTCATTCCAAGATCTGCTGTCTCTCCTTCAGTTCCTTCCCGTCCTCCTTATCACATATTTTGTCTTTGCACACCTAAATAGTTCCTCTTTGAAAGATATTAATGCTTCCTCTACTTTTGTTTTCCTCTTTTATCCTTCAATAATTCCTTGCTTTCAGGTTTTCCTGGTATTCATTCTCTTTTCTTTGTAGTTTGTTCACTCCTAGCACTTCTCTGCCTATGCATTTCATTCTCCTAGAACTAATTCTCTGGCTAAACACTCCCTACCTTTTCATTCTCCTTCACCCTACCTCCACTTACAATTACCTTTTATAAGATAATGATCTGTCAATTCCCTGTTCTCTTGCCTAAAAGCATTTACGTCCAGAACTCTTCCAATCCTCCCTTTGAGTACCAGTAATTAGTCTGATTTATCAATTAATACCCTCTCGACCCCCTTTCCAACGACTATCCTTTCACATGTATACTTATGTTTGTCTCCCTTTCTAAACACATCCCTTCTATCTTCTTCCCACTATAATTCTTATGCCGTACCTCCCTATTATCTATTGGCATTGAGAACCCACTGCATCAATGCCTTTACATTCTTTCCAAAAACATCTACTCATTTATGCAAATATAAAAAAAAATCTCGTTTTCACTTTTCTCTCTACCAGAAATATATACTCTTGCAAAAACCCGTATTTGCCATCACAATTTCTCCATGACCGACGTTATCTCCGAGGACATTTCTCCACTCCATCAAGTACTTACCATTCCCATCGCTTATCAACAGTACCACACCTTCCCTCCTTTACTCCCTCATCGCTCCTGACACCATGTCCGCAACACTTTCAAACTCAATCTCAATCTCATTCCTTTATTTCAACTAAGTTTCACACAAAGACAATTTACTCATCTCTCTCCTACCAACTATATGGACAGCCTCTTTCCTTTTATACTCATCTGTATCATATCCAAGCACATTTAGTGTAATAGGTTTCTAGTTGAAGTTCACCACCATATACCCTTTTATGCCTTGACATTAGATAGGAGAAAAATATGGGGTGAGGGATACCTATTCCTCTCAGACACCTCACATTACACATAAGACCACGATGATAGGATTCTTTTTCCACACCACGGGGTCATGAGGAGATAGACCCATGAAAGTGGTAATGTACATGTTCAAATTTAAATGTACATGTAAACATGTTCAAAGTAACAATTTAAAGCAAAGTCAATTGTAGTACAAAAGTATCGTGGTTTCTTTATGAAGAGATATATTAAACTTATATACCAGGGGTGTGTAACCTTTTTTCCCAAAGGGCCACTAGTCACTACTCTATTGGTATGGAGGGCCACATAACCTTACTATCTCATGTTATTTACTACGATCGAAGACACACTATGTGAGATTATACTGATAAAGATAGATAACTAGATTGTTACTGATTTTATTTAAATTGGGATCACAAAAATAAGAATTGTCCGGAACTGTATTTTCCTTACTATAAATGAGCAAATGAAAGGCTACCGTACCTTATTATTATAATGTACAAACATATATAATTACACGGGTCAGACTCATAGACAGGCAGCCAAGGATCGCTCAATCTAACAATTAAAAATTTCAAGTAATATGTTATTTTCTGTTCTAATATAATTGAAATTTGTACCTTAGGGGACAAAATAGGAAAAATATGGTAAATTGGTACATAAAAATATGAATTTAGTCAAACTTTCGGTGGGCTCTAATTAGTAACACTCTCTCTCTCTCTCTCTCTCTCTCTCTCTCTCTCTCTCTCTCTCTCTCTCTCTCTCTCTCTCTCTCTCTCTCTCTCTCTCTCTCTCTCTCTCTCTCTCTCTCTCTCTCTCTCTGTCTCTCTCTCTCTCTCTCTCTCTCTCTCTCTCTCTCTCTCTCTCTCTCTCTCTCTCTCTGTCTCTCTCTCTCTCTCTCTCTCTCTCTCTCTCTCTCTCTGAGGGCTGCACTATAGATTATTTATTTTTAGGAGAAAGGGCAGCAATGAAAGCCTTTGAGTGCCGCATGCGGCCCTTGGGCCGCAGGTTGCACAGGGCTGTTATACACGAATGGAGTATGGCCCAAGTAAATAGAAACCCACCAAAACAGTCTACAAAGTATTGGCCGCATGTTGCAGTCATACATGATATATATGTAAACAAACAAAATATGAATAAGAAAAAACAATATATATATATATATATATTTATGTATGTATACATGTGTATATATACTATATACATATATATACATATACAGTATATTTAAATATGGCATTCTGTACACGCATGTAAATGGAAGGTCGCGAATCAGTGACAAGGTGCGCTATTGGCCTGGTGAATTCGAGTTGAATCCGGGCGATAGGAACCGGAACAGACGCTGTGCCTGCCTGGTGGGCCGGATAATCCGGTCTCAGCAAGCCCCGATGGGCTCCTGGATCCAGAACGAGACATCAGCAAAGGAGCCCGCGACTAATGCTCGCATCGCTGCTCTGACCTGGCTACGTTTATGGCTTAGAGGTAGT
>NC_134806.1:19559148-19566648 GCF_046742065.1 Oratosquilla oratoria
CCAAATATCAGACACCAAATTGCAAACACTAAACACCACACTCTAAACTTAGAGCTCCAAACTCCAAGTAGGACGCCCTAGGCACTAAACCCAAACACCAAATACCAAACTCCACACTCCAAACTTGTGTTTCTCAGTGACTGGCTTGTGCGTTTCATCCACTCCAAAGGCTGTTTCCGGAGAGCATCATTAAGCCATATCTGCTTGAAGGTCCAATATTATTGGTTTGATAATATTCCAGCATGTTCCTTCCTAGACCGACGCAGAGTCTCAGCGTTCACGGGAAATCACGTGACAGTGTTACCAAACCTCTCAAAGTAATGAACTCGCCTTCCCGTGGAAATGGTGTTAAGCGATGATATACAATACATATGGTACCTTGTTCTCTGTCACTGACATGATACCAAACAGATCATTCCTGTGACTCACATGAGATAAGTTTGAGATAATCATCTGGTGTTATCTTGACAAAAGGTAACCAAGGATCTGTAAACACAATTATTTTAATCGCGTGGCCATCTTGGGGGAATGAATTATACTCTGGCGTGAGTCTCAGTAATTCATTCAAGTTGCCGAATAAAAATTAATAATTGAATGAATGAATAAGATAAGCCACCTTTATTAGACCCAGCTGGTCCTCCTCTTCCTTCTCCTAACTTTATCAAGATGACACAATGGCAGTCACTCTACTTTAGGTAACGAAGCGTTCAGGTAACACAATCTCAGGACACCAGACATTCTTCGGTCCCCACAATATCCTGTCGTCCGGAATTCTCCTGATGCGGCCGGAATTTTCCGGTGTGAAGGGCTTCCATCTTCGCGTCTGGAGATGACGATGTGGCTGAACCGGGCGTGACCTTATTTCCGGAGTCTACCTCATTTCCGGACCCTGAACATTCCATCTTTGCCTAGTTATAGTTCTTTCTGTTTTTTTTGTTTTGTTTTTTGTTTTTTGTTTTGTGTGTGTGTGTGTGTGTGTGTGTGTGTGTGTGTGTGTGTGTGTGTGTGTGTGTGTGTGTGTGTGTGTGTGTGTGTGTGTGATTTGTACAAGCCGGTCAAGCGGGTTAGGGCCTCGTTACTTGCGGCGAAGGTCGAAGGGACGGCGGTTCGATTCCTGCCACCGGCGAAGTTGAACTAATGGCATGGTTCAATAAATTCCACGCTACAAAGTCCTCTGTAAGGGGTACCGTACTAGCCTCCCGATAGGTGGGAGTTTGTAATGTTAAACCATATCATATATAGGAATTATGGGATATAAGCTTTACACAGTGTATTAATGAATAGAAAAACATATAATGATTTATATCTTCAGTAGGATCAATAATTGTATACTGATAAAGAGAAAATACAGGTCATGAAGAGAAAATTGTGAATTAATGAGGAAAAGTTATAAAGAGTTCCTTCAGAGTTCATGGTAAATGTAAATTGATAAAAGAAAGTTATAACAGTGTGTATATATAGTACGCCAATGAGAACAAATTGTATATTAAAGGTTATATAATGCAAAGTCTACAAATTGTATATTGACAAGGAGAATAATTAGAATACTATGAATAGTATATACCAAAAAACAATGATTGTAAAGTTTGACTTTAGTAATGTTTAGTTATCAAGCTATATCCAGCCAGAAATATATATACATACACACACACACACACACACACACATATATATATATATACATATATATATATATATAGATATAGATAGATATATGTATATATATACATATATATATACATATATATATATACATATACATATATATATATATATATATATATATATATAAATATAACAACTATGCAAATATATAAGCATGTACGAACGCACACTCTTGTTTGTCAATTACGACATCCTTACATCCATCGTTGAACCTTCTCCTTGAAGATGGCTCCTTAATCTCCTCGTCTTAGAGCATAGTTTGACCTCTTCCTTCAGTGGCCTGAGTAAGTTCTTTTTCAAAAGACCCAAAGAGCCCGTTTGCTGCAATAGCCTACTTTAGCCCCATTTTTCTTCACTCTGTGTCTTCGCTAGTGCTCTCCATCTCTCTCTTTCTCTCTCTTTATGTCTCCATCTCTCTCTCTCTCTCTCTCTCTCTCTCTCTCTCTCTCTCTCTCTCTCTCTCTCTCTCTCTCTCTCTCTCTCTCTCTCTCTCTCTCTCTCTCTCTCTCTCTCTCTCTCTTTCTCTATCTCTCACTTTCTTTCTTTATATATATATATATATATATATATATATATACATATATACATATATACATATATACATATATTATATATATGTGTATATATATATATATATATCGCTCTCTCTCTCTCTCTCTCTCTCTCTCTCTCTCTCTCTCTCTCTCTCTCTCTCTCTCTCTCTCTCTCTCTCTCTCTTTCTCTCTCCACTTCCTTTCTTCCCTACTTCTTTCCTCCTTTCCGACCTTACTTGACCCAAGCCGGGTCGGGTCGTTTTTCTTTCCAAGGTGGAACTTCACCCGCTTGACAGTGACGCACCAGTTCCCATTTTCTGTTGGAATTTTTCTTGCCCAATTTATGCGTTTTCTTCGACGACCGAGGTTGCCCACTTAGCTCGTCGGCCCGTTCTCCGTTTTCTTTGCTGAAGTGATGTCATCTGACCTCGTTTTCTTTGGTCAGACCTGATGACCTAAGGTGTCCTATTTATTTGATTACGTCATTTATTTATTTATTTTTATCCAAAAACAAAATTATCTTCAATTAATTTCGATCCATGAGACTCGTCTGACCTAAAGGAGTCTTAATGTATTTAGTATATCAACCTTATTTGATACATTTCGTTGTGATTAGGAATTGAAGATTCTGTTTCGATATAAGGGAGATAATTGGTTAAAGAAATTACACAGCAACGCTTTTAAACATTCACACATTCTCCTTTCTTCCCTCTTCTCTTCTCTCCCTCCTTCCTCTCCCCAAATTTATTCACTCCTCTTCTAATTTCTACTCTTCTCCTCGTCTTCCGCTCCTCCTCCTCCTCCTCTTCTTTCTGTCTCTCTTCTTCTAAAGCAAATCCCTCTTTAATCCTCATTTGTTTTCTTTCCTTTTCCTCATTTTCATCCTCACGTCCTCTTGGCCTCTTTACTCCTCTATACCATCTCCTCTTCCTCCCCTCCTCTCCTCTCTTTTTCAACTCTTTTTTTCTCTTTTTTCCCTATCTCCTCTTTTATCTCGTTTTGTCCTTTTCCTTCTCTCTCTTTTCTCTTTTCTCTTTATTACTCTTTCCTCTCTTGTTCTTTCCCACTCCCACCTCCCGGCCTCTCTCTTTCCTTCTCTTCTATCTTGAACTCCCTTCACGCACTTTCTCTACACTCTCCTCCGTTCTTCATCTTCCCTATCCTCTCTTTTGCTCTCTTCTCAGACCCTTCGTTCTCTATATTTTTACTCCTCCGTCTCTCATCAACTCTTTTTCTCTCTTTTTCCCTCAGTCTTTTCCAGTCCACTTAATCTTTTTCTTCTTTTCATTTCTCTCACTTTGTCTCTTTGCTCTCTTTCTCTTTTTCCTTCTACCACTCTCTTCTCTTTCTCAATTCCCTTTTATCCCTTCCCCTCCTCTCTTTTCCCTCCACATCCATTACATCCTCCTCTTGGTCGCTCTTTCTTCTTCCTTTTTGTCCACATTTACCCTCTTCCTTATGCCTCTGTCTCCTTCCTCCTTTCTTCTCCTTTCCCTTTTTCCTCTTTCTTATGCCTTCGCCTCCTCCCTCCTCTTCTTCTTTCCCCCTTTTTCCTCTTCCTTATGCCTTTGCCTCCTCCCTCCTCTTCTTCTTTACCCTTTACCCTCTTCCTTATGCATTTGCTTCCTCCTCTTCTTCTTCTTTCCCCTTTACCCTCTTCCTTATGCCTTTGCCTCCTTCCTCCTCTTCTTCTTCTTTCCCCTCTTTTCCTCTTCCTTATGCTTTTGTCTCCTCCCTCCTCTTCTTCTTTCCCCTTTACCCTCTTCCTTATGCCTTTGTCTCCTCCCTCCTCTTCTTCTTTCCCCCTTTTTCCTCTTCCTTATGCCTTTGCCTCCTTCCTCCTCTTCTCTTTTCACCTTTACCCTCTTTCTTATGCCTTTGCCTCTTCCTCTTCTTCTTCTTTTCCTTTTACCCTCTTCCTTATGCCTTTGCCTCCTCCTCCTCTTCTCCTTCCCCCTTTACCCTCTCCCTTATGCCTTTGCCTCCTCCTCCTCTTCTTCTTTCCCCTTTACCCTCTTCCTTATGCCTTAGCCTCCTCCCTCCTCCTCTCCTTTCCCCTCTTTTCCTCTGCCACCTACCTCTCCCCCTCTCTCCTCTTCTCTCCTCGACCTCTTAAGTTCTTCAACACACAATAAAGCAAGCTCGACCTTAACCTATATATACTAAATTTCCAACGGCGGCATTGTTGTGACCCGCTATGTGGTCCGGACAGGAATGGACAGCCCCCTCTTCCACCTCCCCTCCACCTCCCCTCCACCTCCCCTCCACCTCCCCTCCACCTCCCCTCCACCTCCCCTCCACCTCCCCTCCACCTCCCCTCCACCTCCCCTCCACCTCCCCTCCACCTCCCCTCCACCTCCCCTCCACCTCCCCTCCACCTCCCCTCCACCTCCCCTCCACCTCCCCTCCACCTCCCCTCCACTTCCCCTCCACCTCACCTCCACCTCACCTCCACCTCACCTCCACCTCACCTCCACCTCCCCTCCACCTCCCCTCCACCTCCCCTCCACCTCCCCTCCACCTCACCTCCACCTCACCTCCACCTCCCCTCCACCTTCCCTCCACCTCCCCTCCACCTCCCCTCCACCTCCCCTCCACCTCCCCTCCACCTCCCCTCCACCTCACCTCCACCTCCCTTCCACCTCACCTCCACCTCACCTCCACCTCCCTCCTAGTTCCTCCACCGTTCCTTTTCTTCTTCTCCTTCCTCACATCCCCTCTCCTCGTCTCCTTCCTCTTAAGTTCCAGAACACATTAACCCTGAACTCTGCCGATGTATTATACAAACTATTGTTCTGTCCGCTGTTTAATCATTCTGTTCAACTGAATATTTGAACAAAAGTTGGTCTGGATCTATCAATAATTTACAATTCCCCTTCTCGAGTACGCCCTTCAGATGAATAGATTCGTCTGATATTAGCATGATTTTTTTTTATATTAATTTCACCAATATATCGAAGAGAAACGAAGATTCCTACGGATGCCTCACTACGAGTAGAGGTGATGCTAACCAACTTTGAGGAGTGAGGAAAGGAAGAGAATGAGTGAGAGTGATAGAAAGGAAAGGAGAAGGCGTAGATTATAAAAAAAAGAAATAAAGAAAATATATATTCATTCACTGGGATGACCCGTCATCCAGGAGCTGCCAAGAAAAGAGAGAGGTTAGAGAGTAGAGAGAGGTGGAGTATGTAAAGGATAGAATGGGTGGGAATGGTTTCTATGCTTCTTTTTCCTGTTACCTCCCTTGTAAGAGGGAAAAGAATTTGGTATATACATGTATGTATGTATATACTCATTCAAGATGAATTGCACTATTAATCACAAAGTGGGGAGATCTATTGGGCGGTTTAAGATTACAAAAAAAAAAAATCGAAAGTACAAATCGTCATTAGCGATAGTTAACCCAACGAATTCTAACCTCTAATCCAGTGGGGGGTTGCCACGGAATTGAATGTAGATAGCCAAACAACATCTAGAACAAATAATAGAATTGATGTCACCCGGTACTGATGCGGTGAATCAGAGTAGCCTATGACCCCGTCACCGTATATAGGGGGACACGTAAACAACTAATAGGAGGACACGTAAACAACCACGAACCATAATAGAAAGTAAAAAGTGAACTCAAACACCGAGGTTGTTAAACACAAAAGCGTTACTTCCTGCGTGTTTGAGAGGTCCATTGTACCTGTGAACCACATCATTGGTTGAGAAAAAATTGTCCTATCAAGGGTGGCTACCTAATTAGGGATGAAGAGGATGAGGAACGAGGAGTAGGGGGAGGTGGAGGAGGCGTGAAAATGACCTAAGTCCCTTATCCACTTGAATGACCTCGCATGAAGTCAGGTGCCCCCGACCGCATGACCCAGTCTTTTAGTTGACCTTGTTTATCTTTGCACAATCCCGGCATGACGGTGATAGACTGATACACAAGAACTTGGTTTTATCCTCTCCAGCCTTTCTCCCCCTTCCTTCACTCCACCCTCCTCTTCTCAGCGTCTCCAAAGTTTGTCTCTCTTCGTATAAAAAAAGATCATCTGATAACATATTTTGACCTCTTTTTTGTCGCCTCTAAAACTTGGCCTTTGCTTCTTGACTCCCTACCATCCTCTCTTCCCTTCCCTCCACCACTTCTCATCACAAGAACAACATAATATCACCTGTCCATAGGCTGAACATAATCTATAAACTACATCATCATAAAGAATATGTTAACCTCAACACTATCGTTCTTAAGCCTCTTGAGGATTATATTAAAAGTTTTATTCTGCCTGTTGGAAAAAGTGTCATTGGACGTCAACTCTCGTCTTGTACGAATTAATCCTCGACTTACGCGCAATTCTCTTTTATATTGTTATTGCCTTCTAGTAATACAGACACATTTTAACTCTGTCTCAGATACCCCGTCGAGAACCATGATGGATTCTTCATGTTTATTCTGGATGCTGCCAGGAGTTTTTTATTGGGCAACAAGAACTCATTCAAGGTTAATTCTCACCCAAAACTCACCCTAAACTCAGCTAAGATGAACAGAACTCCCACAGTACTTTGTTTACTTCCTAACTTTCCGTCACTCTAAGAAGCTTCACCATTTACAATTAACCAAAACATCACTTCCTCCTTTCTCCCAGTCTTCCCTCTCACGAGGTCTATCTCCATCTCTATTTTCCTTTCTTATCCCTCTCTATTTCTTTCTCTTACTCTTCATCCCATCCCCCCTCTTCTCTTTTTTTTTCTCTCTTTCTCCCTGTCTTCTCTTTCACGAGATCTATCTACTACTACTACTACTACTACTACTACTACTACTACTACTACTACTACTACTACTACTACTACTACTACTACTACTACTACTACTACTACTTTATATATATATATATATATATACATATATATATATGTATATATATACATATATATATATATGTATATATATATATATACATACATATATGTATATATATATATATATATATATATATATTATATATATACATATATATATATATATATATACATATATATATATATATATATATGTATCACCATTTTATTTATTTATTTTTCAATTAATCAAAAAAGACCTCCACCCTCGTGGAACTGTGTGGTGGAAGCAATCAGGATCTGTCTCCCACAGACACAGTTCATTGG
Organism: Oratosquilla oratoria; assembly: GCF_046742065.1. Classification (NCBI taxonomy): domain Eukaryota; kingdom Metazoa; phylum Arthropoda; class Malacostraca; order Stomatopoda; family Squillidae; genus Oratosquilla; species Oratosquilla oratoria. Next base: position 19,566,498 of record NC_134806.1, read on the forward strand.
CCCCTCTCCCGCTAATGACTGCGGTCGACGACCCTTTTGTTTTTCATTTTTACTACTACTACTACTACTACTACTACTACTACTACTACTACTACTACTACTACTACTACTACTACTACTACTACTACTACTACTACTACTACTACTACTA
>NC_134806.1:19569148-19574148 GCF_046742065.1 Oratosquilla oratoria
CTTCGTTCTCTTTCCAGACCCTTACTTCCTCCTCCTTCTTCTTCTTTCCAGACCCTTACTTCCCCCTCCTTCTTCCTCTTCTTTCCAGACCCTTACTTCCTCCTCCTTCTTTCCAAACCCTTACTTCCTCCTCCTTCTTCTTCTTTCCAGACCCTTACTTCCATCTCCTTCTTCCTCTTTCCAGACCCTTACTTCCTTATTTTCCTTCTTCCTCTTTCTAGACCCTTACTTCCTCCTCCTTCTTCTTCTTTCCAGACCCTTACTTCCTCCTCCTTCTTCTTCTTTCTAGACCCTTACTTCCTCCTCCTTCTTCTTCTTTCTAGACCCTTACTTCCTCCTCCTTCTTATTCTTTCCAGACCCTTACTCCCATCTCCTTCTTCTTCTTTCCAGACCTTTACTTACTCCTCCTTCTTCTTCTTTTCAGACCCATACTTCCTCCTCCTCCTTCTTCTTCTTTCCAGACCCTTACTTCTATCTCCTAATTCATTCCAGACCCTTCCTTCCTCCACCTTCTTCTTTCCAGACCCTTCTTTCCATCTCCTTCTTCCTTCCAGACCCTTACATCCATCTTCTTCTACTTTTTCTTCTTTCCAGACCCTTACTTCCATCTTCTTCTTCTTCTTCTTCTTCTTCTTCTTCTTCTTCTTTCCAGACCCTTACTTCCATCTCCTTCTTCTTTCCAGACCCTTACTTCCTCCCCCTCCTTCTTCTTTCCAGACCCTTACTTCCTCCTCCTTCTTCTTCTTTCCAGACCCTTACTTCCTCCTTCTTCTTTCCAGACCCTTACTTCCTCCTCCTTCTTCTTCTTCTTTCCAGACCCTTACTTCCATCTCGTTTTTCTTTCCAGACCCTTACTTCCTCATCCCTCTTCTTTCCAGACCCTTCTTTCCATCTCCTTCTTCTTTCCAGACCCTTACTTCCATCTTCTTCTTCATCTTTTTCTTTCCAGACCCTTACTTCCATCTCCTTCTTCTTCTTTCCAGACCCTTACTTCCATCTCCTTCTTCTCTCCAGACCTTTACTTCCATCTCCTTCATCTTCTTTCCAGACCCTTATTTCCTCCTCCTTCTTTTTTCCAGACTCTTACTTCCATCTCCTTCTTCTTTCCAGACCCTTACTTTCATCGCCTTCCTATTCTTTCCAGACCCTTACTTCCTCCTCCATCTTCTTCTTTCCAGACCCTTACTTCCATCTCCTTCTTCTTTTCAGACCCTTACTTCCTCCTCCTTCTTCTTCTTTCCAGACCCTTACTTCTATCTCCATCTTCTTTCCAGACCCTTACTTCCATCTCCTTCTTCTTCTTTCCAGACCCTTACTTCCATCTCCTTCTTCTTCTCTCCAGACCCTTCCTTCCATCTCCTTCTTCTTCTTTCCAGACCCTTATTTCCTCCTCCTTATTCTTCTTCTTTCCAGACTCTTACTTCCATATCCTTCTTCTTTCCAGACCCTTACTTCCATCGCCTTCTTATTCTTTCCAGACCCTTACTTCCTCCTCCATCTTCTTCCCAGTCCCTTACTTCCATCTCCTTCTTCTTCCCAGACCCCTACTTCCTCCTACTTCTTCTTCTTTCCAGACCTTTACTTCCAACAAATTCATCTTCTTTCCAGACCCTTACTTCCATCTTCTTCTTCTTCTTTCCAGACCTTTACTTTCTCCTCCTTCTTCTACTCCCCAGACCCTTACTTTTTCCTCCTTCTTCTTTCCAGACCCTTATTTCCTCCTCCTTCTTCTTCTTTCCAGACCCTTACTTCCATATTTTTCTTCTTCTTTCCAGACCCTTACTTCCATCTCCTTCATCTTCTTTCCAGACCCTTACTTCCGTCTTCTTCTTCATCTTTTTCTTTCCAGACCCTTACTTCCATCTCCTTCTTCTTCTTTCCAGACCTTTACTTTCTCCTCCTTCTTATTCTCCCTGGACCCTTACTTTCTCCTCCTTCTTCTTTCCAGACCCTTACTTCCATCTTTTTCTTCTTTTTTCTAGACCCTTACTTCCATCTTTTTCTTCTTCTTTCCAGACCCTTACTTCCATCTTTTTCTTCTTCTTTCCAGACCCTTACTTCCATCTCCTTCATCTTCTTTCCAAACCTTTACTTCCATCTCCTTCTTCTTCTTCTTTCCAGACCCTTACTTCCTCTTCCTTCTTCTTCTTTACCTCTTCTTCTATCATTTCCTATATTCCTTTTCTTCTTCGCTATATTTTTTATTACATTTACTCTTCTTTTTCCTTCTGTTTCTCCTTCTTTCTACTTTCTTCTCTTTCCCCTTGCATCTCCTTCTTCTTCTTTCCAGACCCTTACTTCCTCCTTTTTCTTCTTCTTCTTCTTCTTTGCCTCTTCTTCTATCTCTTCCCCTATTCCTTTTCTTATTCATTACATGTTTATTAAACTTACTCTTCTTCTTCCTTCTCTTTCTCCTTCCCTCCTCTTCATTCTCTTTCCAGACCCTTACTTTCATCTCCTTCTTCTTTCCAGACCCTTACTTCCTCCTCCTCCTTCTTCTTTACTTCTTCTTCTATCATTTACCATATTATTTGTTACATTTTTTTATCACCCTTACTATTATTTTTCCTTCTCTTTCTCCTTCCTTCCTCTTCATTCTCTTTCCAGACCCTTACTTCCATCTCCTTCTTCTCTCTAGACGCTTACTTCGTCCTCCTCCTCCTCCTCCTCCTCCTCCTCTTCCTCCTACTCCTCTTCTTCTTCTTCTTCTTCTTCTTCTTCTTCTTCTTCTTCTTCTTCTTCTTCTTCTTCTTCTTCTTCTTCTTCTTCTTTTTCTTCTTCTTCGTCTTCTTCTTTTTTCTTTTTCTTCTTCTCCTTCTTCTCTTCTTCTTCTTCTTCTTCTTCTTCATCCTCTTCTTCTTCTTCTTCGTCATCTTCTTCTTCTTCTTCTTCTTCTTCTTCTTCTTCCGCTGCCTCTTCTTTCTTCTTCTTCTTCTTCTTCTTCCGCTGCCTCTTCTTTCTTCTTCTTCTTCTTCTTCTTCTTCTTCGTCTTCTTCTTCTTCTTCTTCTTCTTCTTCTTCTTCTTCTTCTTCTTCTTCTTCTTCTTCTTCTTCTTCTTCTTCTTCTTCGTCTTCGTCTTCTTCTTCTTCTTCTTCTTCTTCTTCTTCTTCTTCTTCTTCTTCCTCTTCGTCTTCGTCTTCGTCTTCTTCTTCTTCTTCTTCTTCTTCTTCTTCTTCTTCTTCTTCTTCTTCTTCTTCTTCTTCTTCTTCTTCTTCTTCTTCTTCTTCTTCTTCTTCTTCTTCTTCTTCTTCTTCTTCTTCTTCTTCTTCTTCTTCTTCTTCTTCTTCTTCTTCTTCTTCTTCTTCTTCTTCTTTACCTTTTCTTCTATCCTTTCCCATATTCATTTTCTTCTTCGTTACATTCTTTTTATCATATCTACTTTTCTTCTTCCTTCTCTTTCTCCTTCCCTCTTCTTCATTCTCTCTCCAGACCCTTACTTCCTCCTCCTTCGTCTTCTTTATCTCTTCTTCTATCACACCCCTTATTCTTTTTCTTCTTCGTAACATTTTTTTTTACGTTTTTCTTCTTTCTCTTTCTCCTTCCCTCCTCTTCATTCTCTTTCCAGACCCTTACTTCCTCCTCCTTCTTCTTCTTCACCTCTTCTTCTATCTTCCTTTATTCCTTTTCTTCTTCGTTACATTTTTTATTACACTCACTCTTCTTCTTCTCTTCCCCTTCCCTCCTCCTCCTCCTCTTCTTCTTCTTTCCCTCTTCTTCTATCTCTTCCCTTATTCCTTTTCTTCTTTGTTACATTTTCTATTACACTCACTCTTCTTCTTCTCTGCCCCTTCCCTCCTCCTCCTCCTCTTCTTCTTCTTTCCCTCTTCTTCTATCTCTTCATTTATTCCTTTTCTTCTTCGTTACATTTTTTATTACACTCACTCTTCTTCTTCTCTTCCCCTTCCCTCCTCCTCCTCCTCTTCTTCTTTCCCTCTTCTTCTATCTCTTCCCTTATTCCCTTTCTTCTTCGTGACATTTTTTTTACTACACTCACTCTTCTTGTTCCTTCTCTTTCTCCTTCCCTCCTCCTCTTCCTCTTCATCTTTTTTCTCTTCCTATTTCTTCTTTTCTTCAACTTCTTGCCCCTCCTCTTCCTCTTCTTATTCTTCCATTTTTTACTTTTCTCTTTACTTCCTCTGTTTCTCTTCATCCTCTCCTCCTCATTTCTTTGATTCATCCTATCCTCCTATTTATTTTTATCACCCTCTTCCTCACATTTCTTCTATTACTTCTCTTTTTTTTCTTTTTTTTTCTTTCTCTTTTTATTCCTTCTTCTCCTTCTCCTTTCCCTCCCCTTCCTGTCCCACCTTCTCTTTTTTCTCCTCTAGTTTCTACTCTGCCTCCTTTTCCTCCTCTCTCATTCCTCTCTCCTCATCCCTTTTCCTCTCTTCCTCCTCTTCTTCCCTCTCCTTTCTCTCTCATCTCTCTCCTTTATTCATCCTTCCTCCTTCTCTATTTTTCTTTTTTCTCTTCTTCTTCCTCTTTTATCTCCCTCCTCTTCCCCCTTTATTAGTTATTTCTTCTCTTCCCCTTCACTTCCTCCTTCCTCCGCTCCACACTCCATTCACTCTCTTTTCCCTCTCTCTTTTCCTTCTTCAGCTTCTTACCTCCTCTCTTTTTCCTTTCCTCCTCTTGTCCTTTCATTCCTCCCGGCCCCTCCTATCCTCTCTTTCATCCCCTCTCTTTTAGCCCTCTTCCTCTTTTCTTCTCGAAACCAAGTCTCCTTTTAAACTCTCTTGTCCTCTCTTTGCTCTTTATGTGGGTCAACTCGCTTTGAAAGCTGAATGCTTTCATTCATATTTTAGTCTTTCAGTGAAATGGAATCTCTTTTCAAATTAATAAAACCGTTTGACGTCGACCATAAAAAATACTAACAAGTGTGTTGCATCGCAAAGAGAAAATTGGCTCCAAATCAAATAGTAAAATCGAATAACGACGGACGGAATAGGACAAGAGTTAGTTTAGTATTAAATTTAATCGGATAGGAGGTTTGTTATGT
>NC_134806.1:19579148-19581648 GCF_046742065.1 Oratosquilla oratoria
GTTTTCCCACGATTCCAAAAGTCAATTTTTCTCAGTTCTATCCCAAACCCAAGAGTCTTTACTTTTTCCTGTCAGACTCAAAGATTCTGCCCTTTTATTTTCAAAAACTCTAAGAGCCTTTCCAAGACTCCGAGTCTCTCTTTCTAATTTCCAGGACTTCAAGAATCTTTTCCATTACTTTTTCCAAGACTCAAAGAATCACCTTTTCATTCCTCTCTTCAAGATTCTAAGAGCCTCCATTTATTTTCCTTCTAAGTCCCTGACTATCCCCTCCTTTCCCATTCTTCCGGACCCATTTCGGGACCCGGAGGCGCCGAGAGTCTTTTTCTAATTTCCAGGACTTCAAGAATCTTTTTCATCACTTTTCCCAAGACTCAAAGAATCTCCTTTTCATTCCTCTCTTCAAGATTCTAAGAGCCTCCATTTATTTTCCTTCTAAGTCCCTGACTATCCCCTCCTTTCCCATTCTTCCGGACCCATTTCGGGACCCGGAGGCGCCGCACGTTCCGGAGGGGAACTTTTCTTGTGCCACCAAGACATTAGAGCTCATTCCTCATCGCTTTTTGGCTCCCAGCTCCTCTTCCTTCAAGACCCTCTCGTCTCTTATTCTTCACTCATCTTTTCCAATTCCTCCTTTTTCATTTCCTCTTATCCCTCGTCCTCTTCTTTTTCCTCTTCTTACTTCTTCTGCACATCCTCCTTCTCCTCCTTCTGATATTTCTCCTACTCTTCCTCCTCTAAACCTTCATTCTACTTCTCTTCCAATTCCTCCTTTTTCATTTCCTCATATCCTTCGTCCTCTTCCTTTCCCTCTTCTTACTTCTTCTGCACATCCTCCTCCTCCTTCTGATATTTCTCCTACTCTTCCTCCTCTAAACCTTCATTCTACTTCTTTTCCAATTCCTCCTTTTTCATTTCCTCCTATCCCTCGTCCTCTTCCTTTCCCTCTTCTTACTTCTTCTTCACATCCTCCTCCTCCTTCTGATATTTCTCCTACTCTTCCTCCTCTAAACCTTCATTCTACTTCTTTTCCAATTCCTCCTTTTTCATTTCCTTCTATCCCTCGTCCTCTTTCTTTCCCTCTTCTTACTTCTTCTGCACATCTTCCTCCTCCCCCTTCTGATATTTCTTCTACTCTTCCTCCTCTAAACCTTCATTCTACTTCTTTTATTTCTTCTTCCTTCTCCTTTTACTTCTTATTTTCCTCTTCCTCATTCCTCATTACTTTTTACTTCTCCTTTTCCTCCTCTTTTTATTCCCCTTTTTACTTTCTTCTATCTCAAACTCATTCTGCTTATCTCTGTTGGTGAAATCCAGCAATTAAATGTCCTCATATTTTCCCCTCATTTTTCCTCTCTTCTTCCTCGTCTTTGCAGTAATGCTTCCCATTGAGTGTAGGAGTCAAAATATATCTTCATTATTTTCCGTCTACCACCAGGCGATTTTATTTCACTGAAGGAGCTTCCTGATGTTTAACTATTTGAGGAAAAATCACGTAATGAGCTTGTCATAGTTTCCCTCAAAGGTTAATCAAGCTCGAGGCTTGACTCTTTGTCGACATGAGTTCAACGAAACCAATTGAAAATGCCTGACGGTAGACAGAAAAAGGGATTTATGTGTCAAAGGCTCTAACAAAAGTTTGTGTAAGATTAATAGTGGAAGATTTATAAAAACAGATGTTAATGGTTCAACAAAAGATATGAAAGTATTTTGCTTTAGATAAACAGAAAAGAATCTGTCAAGTGTATAATTAAAACGTCATAACGTAATGCTATTGAACTGACCAACACAATCCTCCTGTCCATCGTCTTCTTTCCAATTCCTTCTCCTTCCCCTATCCATTCACTCACTAATTTATCATTTATGTTATTTCTTGTATTTGGCTTCCTCGTTTGTTCTCACATTAAATTCTTATCTCTATCTCTTTTATTCCCTTACCCTTCTTATCATATTCATTTAATACCTGATATCGGTATCTTATTTGGCCATCAAATATCACTAACAGATATCAGTTCTATGCACATTTGTCTTACACTAAAGGTATATATTACGTATGTATGTGTATACTTGAATATCATTTTAGTCTCGTAAACATATTCAGGTATACACTCACGCAGACACACACACGCGCACACACACACACACACACACAAACACACACACACACACACACACACACACACACACACACACACACACACACACACACACACACACACACACACACACACACACACACACACACACACACGCGCGCGCGCGCGCGCGCGCACAAACACACACACACACACACACACACACACACACACACACACACACACACACACACACACACACACATATATATATATATATATGTATATTATATGCATATATATATATATATATTATATATACATGTATGTATGTATGTATATATATATATATATATATATATATATATATATATACATATAATTGGCCTCTAATTTTCACTTAGACATTATAAACAAAGAACCTT
>NC_134806.1:19586648-19591648 GCF_046742065.1 Oratosquilla oratoria
GGAGTGGGATGAAGATGTTGAGGTCAATGGGAAGAGGAGAAGGAGAAGGAAGGGAAGAAGAAGAAGGAGGACGAGGAGGGAAAGGAGGAAGGGGAAGAGAAGGAGGAGGAGGAGAAGGAGGAGTGGTATGAAGGTGATGAGGTCAAAGAAGGAAGAGAAGGAGAAGAAAGGGGAGAAGAAGGAGGAGGACGAGGAGGGAAAGGAGGAGGAGGAGGAGGAGGAGGAGGAGAAGGAGGGGGAGGAGGAGGAGGGAAAGGAGGAAGATGGGGAAGAGGAGAAGGACAGGAAGAAGAGGAGGAGGAGGAGGGGGGAGTAGGTGGGGGAGGAGGGAAAGGAGGAGGAGGGAGAGGAGGAGGAGAAGGATGAAGATGATGAGGTCAACGAGGAGTGTCTGTGAGAGGAAATCTGTCTTAGTCCGAAGCCGAGGAAGTCGAGTTTGAGGTTTCCATGACCAACTCTTGGGGGGGAAAGTCCGGAGCGGAGGCAACAAAGAAATTGATTCGAAAGAAGATTGGAGGCCAGACCCAAGGGAGATAAGGAGGATCGGGAGGAGAATATGGAGGAGAGTTGGATCAACTTAGACTATGAAGGGTTAGATTGGAAGAGATGGAGTGAGTTATCGAACCTGAATGGAAATACATAAATGTATATATTTATGTGTATGTGTGGATATACAAATGTGCATACACACGCACAAAGAAGCACGCGCGCACACATGTACACAGACACGTACAGACACACAGACACACATACACACACACACACGCACACACACACACACACACACACACACACACACACACACACACACACACACACACACACACACACACACACACACACACACACACACACACACACACACACACACACACACACACACACACACACACACACACACACACACACACACACACACACACACACACACACACACACACACACACATATATATATATATACATATATATATATATATATATATATATATATATATATATATATATATATATATATATATTATATACCAAAGGCTTTTCCCCCCTTACACAGGGGGCAACCAAAAAGAAAAAGGCATAGAAACCACTCCCACCCATTCCATCCCCTACATACTTCACTCTCCTCTACCCTTTTTCATCCCTCTTATCTTGACACCTCCTGGATGACGGGTCATCCCTGCATCTCGCCCACTGCCCTGGGTCAGAAGCAGTATTGCAAGACTCAGCACATCCACAGCAAGGTCGCTTCATTAAATCGGCGACCACCCCCTCTTCATCCCCTCATGTAAAAAGAGAGAAAATGGGGTGAAATCCCTTCGGGTTGCGTCAATTTATTTCTCACACATACTTCCTCACCCCCCCTCCCACTCCTACTTCCCTTCATGCATCACAGCATCATCCATACACAACCAAATTTTATTCACCCCATTTTGTGCCCTCTCCCATCCTTACTCAACAGACATTCCCCTCTTTCCAAATGCTTCTTTTACTCCATCCATCCATCCATCTCATCCTAGGTCGCCCCCTCACGTTCACTCCTTCCACCTTTGCCTTCCACACCTCTCTTACTAGCCTTTCTTCACTCATTCTTTCCATGTGTCCAAACTATCCCAATAATCTTTCATCAACCCTATCTCCCAACTCCCTTTCTACCCCCGTCTTCCTCCTCATTTCTCACTTCATCCAGCCTAGTCACCCCTATCTTACTTCTCAGGCACCTCATCCCAAACACATTCAAACTCCTCCTCTCTTCCTCTTTTAAGTTTTATTTATGTATATATATATATATATATATATATATATATATATATATATATGTATATATATATATATGTATGTATATATATGATGTAAGCGGAATAGGAAACACAGGAGTCTTAGTCTTGAGTTTATTCCTGACTAGTTTCGCAGGTATGCTTTTTCAAAGCATACCTGCGAAACTAGTCAGGAATAAACTCAAGACTAAGACTCCTGTGTTTCCTATTCCGCTTACATCAACCTGTCAGAATGTCTCAACATATATATATATATATGTATGTATATATATATATATATATATATATATATATATATATATATATATATGTGTGTGTGTGTGTGTGTGTGTGTGTGTGTGTATGTATGTATGTATTCACATATAGTAATACCGTTGCATTATATCACAGATTATCAGAATCGGAACTAGCGACCAAAATTAGTTCTGTGGGGCCAGACTGCCCAAAATTTAAACCAGAAGTGAATCTTGGCCTGATATCCCAATCCATCTAAACAAATCGTAACAGTTTACTAAGAAGGATTGAGGTTGTGGCTGTCAAGATGACTGTGATGGAATAGGACTTTCAGGGAGAAGCTTAGGACGAAGACAAAGGGAAAAGTATGGAAGCTGTAATTACAAAGGCGGAGCATGCCGACAGGAGACCTTTTGGTCCATATCTAGGTCGGATGCGAAAAAAAATCATAATAATAATAAAACAACAAATAAGAAATATAATAATATAAATAAAAAAGATAAATAATATAGTAAATGACCACCATTTATTTTATATTATTTTTCTATTTGTCTGTTGTTCATTGTCTGTTTGTTTATTGTTGTTTGCTTGATTATCATTTATCATTAGTTACCTGTCAATTTGTTATTATTTGCTATTTATCTGTTTGTTTATTATTTCACTTTATCTATCTATTCATTTATTTATTTATTATTATTTATATTATTCATTTTTTTTATTTATTCTTTTTTTTTTTATTATTATATATATTTTTTTTGCATCCGACCTAGGTATGGACCAAAAGGTCTCCTGTCGGTATGCCCTTCTTTTATGCTCTTTGTAACTGGCAAATATGAAGAGAAGTAGCTGAAAGAGAAATAGTGAAGGAATGGAGAGAAAGTTTTGACTCAGAATTGCGAGAGGTGAAGGAAACCCAAGAATTGGTGGAAAGGATAAAGAAATAGAAGGTAATATGCAGGAGGTGGAAACTGGATGCAGAATTGAAGAGAATAGAAAGAGAAGTGGAAGGCGAAATATTAGGTGTTGCGGAAGGTAGAAGAAATATTATGTACAAGGATGGAAGTGTGGAGTCGAGAATGGTGTCTTGTGTATTTCAATTAGGTACAAATATAAATTCATGGGAACACAAAAGCATATACGCATACACGTATACACACAAGCACACACGCAGACACACACACACACACACACACACACACACACACACACACACACACACACACACACACACACACACACACACACACACACACACACACACACACACACACACACACACACACACACGCACCACACACACACACACACACACACACACACACATATATATATATATATATATATATTTATATATATATATGTGCGTGTGTGTGTGTGTGTGTGTGTGTGTGTGTGTGTGTGTGTGTGTGTGTGTGTGTGTGTGTGTGTGTGTGTGTGTGTGTGTGTTTGCGTGCATTTGTGTGTGTGTGTGTGTATGCGTATATGCTTTTGTGTTCCCATGAATTTATATTTGTACCTAATTGAAATACACAAGACACCATTCTCGACTCCACACTTCCATCCTTGTACATAATATTTCTTCTACCTTCCGCAACACCTAATATTTCGCCTTCCACACATATATATATATATATATATATATATATATATATGTGCGTGTGTGTGTGTGTGTGTGTGTGTGTGTGTGTGTGTGTGTGTGTGTGTGTGTGTGTGTGTGTGTGTGTGTATGTTTGTATGTATGTATATATTGTATATGTATATGTATGTACATAAATATATACGTATAGGGTCCAATTTAGGACGCATGTTACATGTAAAGCTCTCTTCCCATGAAAAAGATGAAATATCTCGAGAGTTTTGGGGAACTGATGGGTCTACTTGGATAGGAACACTTATGGTGAAATGGCAAAAGAAGCGAAAGTACACTGGAATGTATGAAACATTCTAGAAGCTCGAACAACATTATGTGTCAACTAAGCGTTGATATTTACATTCTAATCCCACATGACTGGGTCCATGTGGAGTGCCACATGCCTAACTCATGCGGCTTCTCATATGTGAAGGCATATATGCAAGGGTCATGGAAATGTTTTGTGAGAGAATGATCAGTAGGTACCACATAGATGTGTTTGTTTGAAGAGTCCAATATGAGGTGAGTTGTGTGAAAATAAAATCATTAAAGGAATTATGTGGTTTTTGTAAATAGACAGAGTTATGGTAAGGTCATGATTTGACTGAATTGTACGAGTGCTATGTGAAAGACATATACTTGTGAAGCCTCTATGTCAAGTGTCACATGCTATGCTATGTGTAAAAATCACATAAGGAGGTTTATGTGGAGTGCCATTTTCCTGATGTATGTGGAAAATACCGCATAATGCGTATGAGCACTTCCGGTTAAGAGAGTGGGTGTACATCATACAACATTCTATGTGGAGAATGAGCCAGGAAGAATGTATGAAGTATGCAGTAAATACTGTATGAGGGAGTGAATTAGTGGGTTCCACATATGATGTATGTTTGGGGACAAAAGAAAAAATAAATGAGGATATTTTCATATTTAACAAAAGTCTCTGTGTATAGCAAGAATTTATGTGGACAGGCTTGTATGAGGGATAATATGTGGTCAATAATACACAAGAGGATGCAGGTGAAAAGTGCCACATATCAATAATGTGGATAGTATATGCGCATGGATAGTGTTTATGTGGTCGAGAGTGCAGAAGGACAAGTTCCACATAAGAAGACGTATGTGGATAGTGCCACATGATAATGTGAATATGGATAGTGCATACGCATAGAAATCGTTTATGTGGTCAAGAGTGCAGAAGTACAAGTTCCACATAAGAAGACGTATGTGGAGAGTACCATGTGATAATGTGAATAGGGATAGTGTATACGCATAGCTGGCGTTTATGTGGTCATGAGTGGAGAAGGACAACTTCCACATAAGAAGACGTATGTGGAGAGTGCCACATGAATATGTGAATAG
>NC_134806.1:19601648-19606648 GCF_046742065.1 Oratosquilla oratoria
TCCTCTTCCTCCTTTCCTTTCCTCCTTTCTTCTTTTCCCGATTCTTCGTTTCATCTTCCACTTCTCTTCTTCCCCCACACCACCTCCTCTCCTCTTTTTCCTCCTCCTCCTCCTCCTCTTCCTCTTGCCATACCTATTTGTCTCACTCCTCGTCTTTCTGTGCCTCCTCCTCTTTATTTATTTATGTATTATTTTCATATAATATTTCTTCCTTTTCGGTTGAAATTTTCTCCGACTTCGCATTTTCTATAATAAAACCCGGTGACGCTATGGCGCGTTTCTTTCAAACACGAACCCGACTTTCATTACAGATCTCAACAATAAATGAGATTTGCTTTGGCATCCTGCGCACATAGGTCAAAGGTCATCACCTCGATCTCAAATGAGCTCCTACACCTTATTTTTCCTTTTCTAGTAATAAACTAGATTAGATTGGGCTCCAGTTTCACTTTCTCTTTGTTCTTGTTAACAGATTACCCTACTTCTTTTATCTCTATTACCATTCATCATGGTACATGATTACTTTAGTAGTTTCTTTTATATACGTACTTCTCCGCTTCTTGTTAATATTTCCAAGACTTGACCATTTTCTTTTTTATATAATTTTTTCTTTCTTTTTTTTACGAGCATCCGGCTTATGTTGAGCACATATCGCTCCCCATTTTCTATGGCATGGTTTATGTATGCTTCCCATTTTCTTTCCGTGCACTCCGCCATATTTTATAATTTATTTCCGGGCTCCTTCTGTTTAGCATTTCATGCAGCGCGGTGCCCCGTTTTCTATGAGCCGTTTTCTATGATTTACAGCGGGATCATTCGCCACTCTGTGCCAAGACGCATCAATATCTCGTGGATTTTATTTCTCTGTGAGTCCATGTGTATGTATTGGCCTCTTTCGGCAGAATTAAGACGAGTTTCAATGACGGAGATCCTTCCCCCCTCTCTTCCTCTTCCTCTTTCTTCTCTCTGATTCTCTTTCCCTCTCTCTCTTTCTTTATATATGTATATACATATAAATGTTGTATATAGATAGATATTATATACATATATATGCACACACGCACATACACACACACACACACACACACACACACACACACACACACACACACACACACACACACACACACACACACACACACACACACACACACACACACACACGGACACGCACACACGGACACGCACACACACACACACACACACACACACACACACACACACACACACACACACACACACACACACACACACACACACACACACACACACACACACACACACACACACACACACACACACACACACACACACAATGTATATATATATATATATATATATATATATATATATGTGTGTGTGTGTGTGTGTGTGTGTGTGTGTGTGTGTGTGTGTGTGTGTGTGTGTGTGTGTGTGTGTGTGTGTGTGTGTGTGTGTGTGTGTGTGTGTGTCTGTGTGTGTGTGTGTGTGTGTGTGTGTGTGTGTGTGTGTGTGTGTGTATGTGTGTGTGTGTACAATATATATACGTATCCACCTACTCTTTCTCTATTGCTTTTATCTATCTTTTTATCTCTTAACTCTTTTCTCCTACTCTTTTTCTCTCTGTCTTGATCTTGTCCTTATTCTCTTTCTCGCTCTCTCACCCAATCTCTTTTATGATTTTTTCTAGTCTCTACCCATTTCATTTTGTCTATTTCTTTCTCCTGACATTTGGTAGTCTCATTTGAACTCGTAAAAGTTATTTCCTTTCTAACAATAAAATCTTCAATCTTCTTTATCTATTCACTCATATGTTTGTTATTTTATGCTCTTCCTCCCTTTTCCTTTTTCTTTTTTAATTTTGTGTATATTCTTTTAATCAAATGAATATCTTAATACAAGGCATGAAGGAAGGAAAAGAAAAAGGAGATTACAGCTGTGCCCTAAACGAAAACATAAGAATTAGATTGGAGGAAGGAATTTAAAAAAAAAATGCGTTATCGATAAAAGTAAAGATGATCTTGTATAGATATGTAAATGATAAATTGAATATAGGGAAAGGAATATTTTGGCTGAAGATTAAAGGTAGAATATATGAGGAATCTAAAACAAGCTGAAATGTTGAATGAATAATTCTAATCAACATTTAACAAGGAAGAGGGCTTCGGGGAAGAGAAAGAATATAACCAAAAAGAGGAAAAGAGAGAAAGAGAGTAAAAATACAAACATATGAAAGAATAGATAAAGAAGATTGAAGATTTTACTGTTAGAATATAAATAACTTTTGCGAGTTCAAAGAAGTATCAAAGGGTATAAAGGTGGAAGAGTGTAAATTGAATAAACATCTAGAATTTTTTATAGTGAGAAAGTCCCACGAGCCAGACAGGATCTTAGTTTAAAGAGTAAAAGAGTGCCACTAACTGGTTGTCTTTCCATTGGAAGAAGGAAGGATGCATCAGGATTGAAATATAATAAACGTAGTACCAATCTACAAAAGAAGTAGAGATTAGTCTTGAAATTTTAGATGCGAATCCATTGCTAACACAAATTCAAAATGTATAAAAATAGGAAAGCTAGACCAACGAAATACTTTGAAAAGCCAATAAAGATGGATAGAGGAAGTTTATGTGTGCTTCTAACTGTAACCGGTTAATGCGCTACATGAAAGAGTTGGTTAGATAGATTCTAAATAGCCCGATTTAAAAAAGATTTATGTAAGATGCACACGAAATATTAATGTGGAAGTTGATTAATGTTGGAGAAGTTACAAGAAACATATATGTATAGGTACATGATTTCTTGAAAGGTAGACACGAGAGAACAGCAGTGAAGGATGTGATATTGAATGGGAGGGAAGTAAAAAGTGTAGTACCACAGGACTCAGTACTGGCATCAGCATTATTCTTGATATATTTCTACGACATGACGAACAATACAGGCAGTTAAGTTAATTTACTAGTGAACGTAAAAACGCTATTTCATCAAATGGTCGTGGATACGATAAAATAATTAAATAACTGATCCACAGCAGAATGGAATTTGCAGTAGTAGTGTGGCTCCCACAGAGAAATAATAATTGAAAAATTAAATAATTCAAAAGGCAGTGTCTAAAATTATCTCTAGTTTATCTGACAAGGCATAGATGGAGAGGTTACAAATTAGGGATTGTCCAGACTAGAATAACGAAAAAAAAAATGATAAGATAGTCTTTTGAGTAAATAAGGGAGTGAAAAGCTTGAAAGAGAAAATACGGGGAGGACATATATCAAGAAGATATTATGATTAAAGTAAAAGAGGTTTTATAATAATTGTCTTTACAATGAAAAAAATGACATGGGAGTTCGTATATCTCTCTACACATTAACGTTAATTTAGGAGATAGATTGGAAGCTGTCATAATCTAGTCGAACACCATAAATTTTGCCAACTGTACACTACAGTTTGGTAAATATAATTAGACAATTAGGTAAATACACACGTATGCATTATAAATTAGATATACTCGATTCCTATCTCATGTCTCCATCACCCACCCTCCATCAAAGTTGGTCAGTAATCAGGTCATGCATCACGACAAGCCTGATCGATTGGTAAAGCGCCTTCGACATCGCCTATTATGTAAACACAGTTTCAGTGCCTCGTTCCTCGATCAATCAAGGAGTGACGTGAGAGGTGCTAGGCATTGATGTATGTAACGTATGACTTAGGTTCTGTCAATGGTCACGCAAGTATTAAGGCATAGGGAGAGGATGTGGGGTTATGTGGTTACTTAATTGTGTGAAAATAATGTTAGGAAAAATTGAACGATAATTAGCGATTAAGGATGGTGACTGAATTTACTTAAAATGTCGCACTGCATGCTAGTGTTTATGCAATATATTGTAGATACATGTACGCACATATGCGAGCGCGCACTCACACACACATACACACACACACACACACACACACACACACACACACACACACACACACACACACACACACACACACACACACACACACAAACACACACACACTCCAATTTTCGTAGTTTTATTGCCTCAGAGGGATAATATTTGCTAATTGGATACATGAACACCAATAGCCAGGGGTCATTTCTAAATCATAAAATTAGTGGTTCTGACTTTAGGAAGATGTAAGTGAAAGAAAATAGTAAATCCATTTTTTTCGCTCTTTAAAAGTATAATAAATAGTGTTACAAAAAATAAATAAATTTCATGAGTGTTTGTTTTCACATTATAAATGGATGTAGATCTACGTCATCTTATAAGAAAGATGTACTAGAATGAAACTGAGTTTGAAATAGAGAAAGGAATAACCTCAAAGTTTATCAATGTCATTCAAATGTAATAAAGAAGTAAAATGGATTAGCAACAGCATTGAAATTACTAAAAAAAAATTACTCTCCTCCCGAGAGTCAAACTTTCATGAACTGGAACGAAAGCTTGAGTGAAAAATATGTGAAACAATTGTGAAAAATCGGTTGGCCAAATATCTTAAAGACATTTTGACACAATTAGGCTTGATGTGGAAGGTTATGTGTGTCGAACCTGTTAACCTTTTATTCGGTAATGATTGATTATGTTGCAAGAAAGAGATGGCTCGATAGACTTGTATACTTTGATCAACGAGATAAACACCATATGAGGACGGAGCCTTTATTTGTACGACGTTTCGCTTATTACAGCTTTTTCAAGTACAAGTTGAGATACAAATGCTTGAGATTAAATAAGGGGAAAGGAGGGAACGGGGAGAGAAAAGGAGGTGGGGGAAGGAAGAGGAGGAGGAGGAGGAGGAGGAGGAGGGTGGGGGGATTGGACACTGGGAAAGGATGAGAATGCTGGCCCAAACGTCCATGGGCGAAATGCCCACAAAGGGTGTAAATGATGTGGAATCTTGGGAAAGCTGGAGATGGCATAATGAACTTTGGTATTTTGATCGAGAAAATAAAATCGATAAAGCACCCCACGGTCGAGTGATGTGGAATCTTGAGGACGCTGGACCACTAAGAGGTAAAT
>NC_134806.1:19614148-19616648 GCF_046742065.1 Oratosquilla oratoria
GTGTATGTGTGTGTGTTTGTGTGTGTGTGTGTGTGTGTGTGTGTGTGTGTGTACACGTGTGTGCGCATGTATACTATATATGTATACATATGTTCCATATTCTTGCATCTTAATTACTACCCACAGTACTATTCCCAGACATCTGCATAAGCACTGCAACGTCTTCGCTGACACAAACGCCACTCTAGATTATCTCAGGAAGGCAACCACAGCATCAAGTCTCGCTGTCTTAGTCAGAAGCTCATCCAGGCGCATGTCGCTTCCAGAGCCCTCTCCGGGCCCACAAGCGAACTACAAACTTCCATAACCTCACCACAACTGAAAATAATACGTCCTCAAAATCGGGTATCATAATAATCCGTGAGGATATCGCTAACTCTGCCCCTGGAATGGAATCAGTAGCCGTGACTACGGCCGGAGACGTCAAAGAATCTTCTCCCCGAAGACTTCTGGGCTCCCGAGAGGAGTAACTGAAGAAATATGAACAGAAACTACAGAAATATTAATGATAACTTTCGGACCCAGGCCAAAGGCGGCCTCGACCGTGGTCGTAATCTCTCTATGACAGAGTTCCTCTTCTCCTCTCTTCCCTCTCTGCATTCCTCTCCTCTCTTTCCTCTCTGCTCTCGCTTCTCACTGATCCCTTCTCTCTTCTCCCCTCTCCCATTTCCCCCCTCTCGTTTCCCCGCCTTCTCGCTCCATGTCCCCTCGTTCCATTCCTCTTTCCCCTCTCTCCTCTCCCATCTCCTTTCTCCCTCTCTTCTCTTTCTCTCCCTCTCACTCTCCATCCTTTCCCATCTCCCCCTCTCTTCTCCTTTCTCCCGTCTCCCCACTCCCCTTTCCCCTCTTCCTCTCCCCTCTCTCCTCTCTCTTCTCCCTTCCTCTCTCCCTTCTCTCCTCTTTCCTCCCCACTCTCCACTATTTCCCTCTCCTCTCTCCTCTCTCCCCTCTCTCTTCTCTCTTCTCCCTTCCTCTCTCCCTTCTCTCCTCTTTCTTCCCCACTCTCCACTATTCCCCTCTCCTCTCTCCTCTCTCCCCTCTCTCTTCTCTCCTCTCCCTTCCCCCGTCTCCCGTCTTCCCTCACCTCTCCCCTGTCTCCCCTATCACCTCTCTCCTCTTTCCCCCTCTCTTCCTATTTACTTTTCCTTGTGCCATATTCATCTATCCTTCTCACCCTCGTCCCGTTTTCTTTCCCTTCACTCCCTTCTCCTCTCATCCTTATCCTCACGTCCCCTCCTCTCCCCTATTTTCCATTCTCTTTGAAGATCTTCCCCCTTCTATAACATTCCTCTCCCCATCAATCAATTTTACTCCTACTTTCCTTCCCCTTTTGTCTATTACTCTTCCCTCTCATTCGTTCCATTTGCGTTCTACCACAATCCATTTGTTCTGTTATCCTCCTCAAATTCTTCATCTACCATTTCTGTGATTCCATTTCTTCGGTGCAGAATTATCAACAAGGATAGAACCACTGGTCATTACTGACGTATAATTAGTATAATTTCCCTTATCCTTCTCTCTCCCCCTCCACCTCCCGTTTTCTTTGCCTCCAAACCCAACAACCCCCAATATGGGAACTGCACAAGGATTACAACGTCAATAATCTAAAGAATGTATTAACATCCCTAACATAGGAATCTTTTTGTAAAATAATTCTATTATCCATCGTTTCTTTTGCTTACATTAGATCTGTCTGTTACTAACCTCTAAGTCACGGCTTGGCCACGTTGCCCGCAAATATGGAAATTATGGTTATGGCTGACGAAATAAATGTCTTAATTTTTTTTTTCCCATTCTTTCCTCTCTCTATTCACCCCCTCATATTCCTCAACTCATTCCTCAACCCATATTCCCCTCTTCCGCCTCCCCTCTCTATCGTTCCCTCCTATCTATTTCTCTTCTAATATATCCAGTCGCCTCCTATCCCTTCTTTCCTTTCTTCCCTTTCCTTCCCTATTCACCCAATCCTCCCTTTCCGTGTTGTTCCCTTCCTTCCCATAAGCCTCATCGTCTTCCATTTTGTCTCCCCTTCCTCAATTATGATCTTTACTATTCCCTCCCTTCCACCCATTTTCCTTTCCTTCATATCTCTCCTTTCCTTTACTCTCACTTTACCTTCGGTTTCCTTTCCCTGCCACTAACTCCCCCCCTCCACCTCCCCCCTCCACCTCCCCCCTCCACCTCCCCCCTCCACCTCCCCCCCTTCCTACCTCTTCCATCTCATCCCCTCCTCTTGTCCTCCTCGACCGCCATAATCACCCTTCCTCTCCCCGATAGCATACACGTATACACACGCACACATACACACACGTACACACACACACACACACACACACACACACACACACACACACACACACACACACACACACACACACACACACACACACACACACACACACACACACACACACACACACACACACACACACACACACACACACACACACACACACACACACACACACGAACAAACGCAGAAACATACACGCACACGCGT
>NC_134806.1:19629148-19636648 GCF_046742065.1 Oratosquilla oratoria
GAAATCCACTACATTCGTATAAGCCTATATATCATCGAATAATTCCCCTAAATCTGAGCATAAGCCTCACACACTGGCAGATACATCTGCGCACAGAGCAGCATGGATGCCAAACACAGTATAGGAGCTGGTGATTGAAACATAAGCGTTGTTGATTGGACCAGACACGTAATGAGCACAGGCATGCACGTGGATGAGTTGGTGTTATCACACCCCCACTTACACCACCACCACAACCATTGTTAACACCACCAGTATGGCTACTTACAGTCTTCCCCATCATTCTTTACATCACCAATTCTGTCATCACCATTTTGTATATCGGAGTCAACATCACAATCATTAACACTGCTAATATTATCATTATTATGACCAATGTCACTACTAACACCATCTTCACTATTACAGCCGCCAAATATAACACTATCACCACCAGTGACTATCATCAATCAATTTTCACCACTTCCATAAGCACTACAATCAACGTGACCGTCATTAACATCGTCACCATCATCACAATCATCAACTTAGACTTCACCTTCAAGAACACCACTATCATTACCTTCAGCAATTCCGCCATAACAGCCATATATGCTATCAACTCCTCCACCATCATCTCGACCATCATCTTCAACACCATCTCTACATCCAGCCCTTCCACCAGTCCTTACACCACCCCACGAACCCCGTCACCTCCACCGTTTTCACCATCTCCACCACCACCATCACCACTGACATTTCCGCCCCCAGCACCAATGACTGTCAGAGACCAACCCGCACCAGCTGGTCTCCCGTGATTAGCGCAGTCGGCACTATGGAGGGAAGGTCCAATGTATTATTGGCTCACAGCCTCGCAGACATAATATCCTGCTGTACAATGGGCGCGTATAATGATACACCATTCTTGGTGTGCGGGCACGCTCGCGGGCGCATTTCCACGCGCGAGGCAGTGTAGTTATGAAAAGGAAATGAGATTCTTGAAGGTAATGTTTGAATGTAGGCAGTAATGTCTGCGAGAGTGTATGGGTCTGTTGATGTATATTACGACTTATGTATGGTTAGTGTATGGCTCTTTGTATGGGGGATGTGTAGCTAATATAACTGGAAACAGTTATGCCAAGCAGCTTCGACTCCGCTTAGAAGAATCTCTAAATAGTCTTTTGCTTTGGAAACCTCTAATGTTTAGAAATATATACTTTTGTATAAAGAACTTTAGAAAACATACCATAGTGTTAGAACATTTTTCTGTTGTATTTCTCTTATAGAATTGGGAAGTTTTTCTTCTGAATATTGGGAATCTCTAAAATTTAGAAGTCACCAGCACCTGTTGTGCAAAATCCTTTCAAAACATGTTTTAATATCTGAAAGATTTTTGAATATAGGAACATTTATAGATTTCGGATTTCTTTTCTGAATACCAGATATTTACACTTATCTTTTTAACGAGCCCAAATATAGATATCTATATTCATCTTGATCATGATGTCTTGTTTATGTAATCATCATTAATAAACTTTCCTAATAGCATACCTATATTGATTAATCAATTTTATTTATGCAACTCTTTCAATTCATTAGTCTTAACTGTTAAGAATTTACAACTAGTTCGATTGAGATTAACCCTTTTATATTAGTTTTGATTAACAAATCATAGACGATTGTATTTAATTGAAGAAAAAAAATTGAAAATGAAGGAAAAGCCATTATTAACCCTTTCACTGCATCTAGTGTCAAATTGAGTCAAATCGAGAATTGATTCCCGGTAATGACAGGCTATTATTGAGATTAGAGGAACCTCCATGTGACCATGGGACTATCTCAATGGTTCTTATAAGATATTGTGATATATTTTACACATTTATTTTTCTCCCTGGTTCACGTCAGACAATTTTACCCAGCTTATACCTTTAAAACTGAACGGAATATATACGGAAAAATAGAAAGAGAGGGGAGGGGACGAGGGAGTTGTGAGAGGAGTGAAAGGGGGGGGAGAAAAGAGGGGAGGGGAGTATCCATACTGCAGAACTTTGACTGCAACGATGCATATGCACGAGGTACCAAAGCGAGCAGGAGAAAGAGATACGCGCAACGGGTCTCGCCTTCTAGTGTGACGTGTACAGCGCAGCCAGCTGACATAGCCTACGACTCTCGACGCCGTTCCGACGCGACTCGATCTCATTTACACAACAAAACGTGAGATACTCAAGGCTCTCGAACATGACTCACGACACAATAGAATTATACAACTATATATTCTTGTGTTGAGAATCCAACGCATTTCTATACAGAGTAGTTCTTTTGTAGGAGTGATATCGGTAGAAATAATGTGATTTACTCTAATAACACCAAGACATTGAATGTATAGATTTGGTTACCTAATAGTTCACATTCGAGCGTTTGTGATATTACAAGTTTTTGTTTCTACTTGCATGATTGGCTTTGGTCATATACATCTGAACTTTATCTTATTTTTTTTACTAAAACTAAGATCCCTTATTAATTTGTGATAAAAAAGAAATCTTATACCATAATTCAACCTCAGTGCAGTGATAAAGCTCTTAAAATAGAATAGATATCTGAATTACTTAGTGAATTATGACAATTCCAAATGTTTTTTTTTTAACGTTCTCATTTTTCCTTGGATCTTGACTAAGTTAGACACGAAAATCCAAATTCATTTCAAAATAAATAATGAACTATGAAATCCTGCGTATGTGTATCCTCTGGGAAAATAACCAAAAGATATCTATTTCGTATCTGATGATTTCCTTTACCCGAGAGTGTGTCATCATATACAAAGGGTTAAAACTATATTAGTTAACCCAAATATAACCAAGCCATTGCATATTGCAAATGCATTTTACAATAAAAACGCAGAGATTCCTTGGTAAGAAACAACGAATGTCCAAAATGCCATCTCCACTGAAAATACGATGTGTTACACTATCCTACACTCACTCAAGACAACTTCCTAGAACCACTTCACAGAGTAACCTAGTCGCAAAGCCAGTAACCGTTGCCGGTTTCTTTTGGGCCGGGGATCTCGCGTAAGAGAAAACCAAGTCAGGGAACTGAGTTTTTATGGTTAATTTTAGTTAACGTCACTCGACCTTGTTCAGTTGAGATGACGTCACTGCAGCCCAACGTAAGAACATAGGTAGGATCAGAGACACGTTAAACAGGGGACCAACAAACCTGGTCTTTGGGTTTTGAGGGAACAAAAGGAAAACCCGAACATCGGGTCCTTAAAATATATATATTTTCTTATCAGTCATATATTTTTTTTTGCAACATCGTTCTAGAATCTAGTTGCATTAGGTTTAATGGGTCTAATAAAATTTCTTAAAAGTCCAGTAGATCCATCTAGAATCTAGATGTAATGGATACTAGATAATTATAATATATTTTCTCGAAAATTAATATATAAGTTAATACACTGCCTTCCCAGACAACTACGTACATGGGTGGACCAGATTGAGGTCTGGGCTTTCTGTTGGCCCATTACGTTATTAATTGGGCTATTTGACCTAGCTCAATAACCTCTTGATGAACCGAGCTTAATTGTTGCAATCCAACTCTATATTAAACCAATTTCGCTGTAGTCTTGGGCCACAGAAAACATTCTGGGAAATACATTGTTATCTAATGATTACCTAATGACTGTCATATATTTTACATTATTTGTTTATTTTTTATCATTTGTCTGTTTGTTTATTATTATTTGCTTGATTCACATTTGTTATTGGTTATATGTCAATTTGTTATTATCTACTATTTCAGTGTTTGAATATTATTCAACTATACCTATGCATTTATTTATTTATTTATTTTACTATTGTTTATATTATTATATATATATATTTATTTTCATTCATCATTATTAAAATCTTTTTCGCATTCGACCTAGTTATGGACCAAAAGGTCTCCTGTCGGCATGCTCCACCTTTGTAAACCCTTGTAATTTAGATACACCTGTTCAATAGTGTTTTGAGGAGTAGATCTTCAAAATCCTTCTGCAAAGCACTAAAACATTCTTGCAGTCACACAAAAAGATTTTCTTTTTAGAAAGAGACAGTATTACATTTAAAAAGATTCAAATCACCAGCCATTTTCCAAAACAAAAATATTTATAGAACAAATATACAATCAGCACAAACCAATCAAAGTCTAATGAAGGCGCCCTTCTGAATTCGATTTTGTTTTCGAGGAATTAATTGTGATTTGAACAAATCCGTCATTTGCCTCAAAATCACTATTTCGTTTGCCGAAACAATAATCTTATTCCATGAAGTGTCCGCTTGCAAATATCAGAATAAAACAGTAAACAAAAAGGACAATTGTGGCCTCATTGCAAAAACTAAGCGTAATTTCTTTAATTATGTGAAAGCGAACAGCTGCACAATTTTCACCTTTTTCTTTTTTTATTGACCAAAAAACCTGGACATTCTTGAAACTTGTTTCAGAATGTAAGATACTTTCATTCTTGAATCGGGAATTTTTTTTTTATAAATGAATAACTAAATTAAAAAAAATTAAAGCAATTCCATTGCACTATAAACAAGAAAAAGACCTCAAATAATATATACTGTACATATATTGTTTGAAGGTGAGACTTTTGAGTGGAAAAAATGGTAAGAAAATTTAAACTGAACCAGTCACGAGTATCATCTAACGTTCAGAGTATGGTGTGTGTGTGCGTATATATATATATATATATATATATATATATATATATATATATATATATCTATATATGTATATACATATATATATATATATACATATATATATATATATACATATATATATATATATATATATATATATATATATGTGTGTGTGTGTGTGTGTGTGTGTGTGTGTGTGTGTGTTGTGTGTGTGTGTGTGTGTGTGTGTGTGTGTGTGTGTGTGTGTGTGTATGTGTGTGTGTGTGTGTGTGTGTGTGTTGTGTGTGTGTGTGTGTGTGTGTGTGTGTGTGTGTGTGTGTGTGTGTGTGTGTGTGTGTGTGTGTGTGTGTGTGTGTGTGTGTGTGTGTGTGTGTGTGTGTGTGTGTGTGTGTGTGTGTGTGTGTGTGTGTGTGTGTGTGTGTGTGTGTTTTTGTATTTGTTTGGGAGTGAAGTATGTGGGGACAAAATGGGTGGGAGTAGATTTTATGCCTTTGTTTTTTATTTCTGTTTTTGGCTACCTCTCTTGTAAGGGGGGGAAATACCCATTGATATATGTATGTATGTATGTTGTATGTAACACTTTATGCATTACCGATTTTTTTTATCAAATAATACCATCTCGACCACTTGCTTACAAGCATATATGAATTCAGACATGTTGTCCCTAATAGCTATAATCAGCCTGCATGCGCATTCTTACCTCTCGCTGGGAATTCTTATTAACACCCACATTGTAGCACAGACAAATCCATTTTCAAAGCTAAACCCAACACCACACAGAACAAGACTACCAGCGCCTCTGGTGGACAAAGCGACAAACACATAAAGGACTCATCCAAACAGTTTTGAGCAAAGGAAAACTCAAGGAGACCTCCTAACACCCAATTTTCCAGAGCAAATCGAGCGGAGAATTTGCCATTTGCCGTACTGTGGCGTGAGGAGAGGTGGCAGAGTGTGTGTAGAGGGTCGGGGTTTCTCGGACGTGTATAAAGGACGGGAGAGGTCCAGGCTTGTATAGGGGATGGTTCGGGGTGTTGATATTACAAAGGATTACAAAGGATTACAAAGGCGGAGCATGCCGACAGGAGACCTTTTGGTCCATATCTAGGTCGGATGCGAAAAAATCATAATAATAATAAATAAAAACTATAATAATGTAAATAACAAATAAAATACATAAATAAATGCATAGGTATAGTTAAATAATAAACAAACAGGTAAATAGTAGATAATAATGAATTAACATATAACTAATAATATATGAAAATCAGACAGACAAATGATAACAAAACAAAAACAAACAATATAAGATAAATTATAATCATTACAGCATCTTGCTTAGGTGTTTATCTAAATGATTCTTAAAGCTTCGAACGTAGATGGCGGCTGTCCCCATGCCAGAAGGCGTCTTGTCTCTTGTAACAAAACTGTATATAAAAAGATCGAATTTCAATTTGTTATGAGGTAGCAAAGATAACCTCGTGTTTTTTTTTTCTTACCAAGTCAGATTTTTCTATCTTTTTTTTTTTTTTTTTAGTTATACGAAACTTGGAGGTGCTAAGATAGGAGGGAGGGAGGAGGGTGGAAGGGAGTGGAATGTATGGGAAATTAAATGGGTGGGAGTGATTTCTATGCCTATTTTTTTGGCTACCCCCCGTGTAAGGGGGAAAAATCCTTTGGTATATATATGTATGTATGTATGTATGTATGTATGTATGTATGTATGTATGTATGTATGTATGTATGTATGTATGTATGTATGTATGTATGTATGTATGTATGTATGTATGTATGTATGTATGTATGTATGTATGTATGTATGTATGTATGTATGTATGTATGTACGAAACTTAAGACCACTTTGGATATTGATGCTTAATATCAGCAAAATATCTAATAATCAACACTTAAAATTAGTGTTTAATATCAGTATTTAATATGAGTTGATTATCAAGGACTTTGTTTCTCTAACAAAATACAAGACAGCTTTGTCTATTTGCTTCGCCAACGCCGACAGGAGACCTTTTGGTCCATAACTAATTCGGATGCAAATACATATATATATATATATATAAATACATACATTTATATATATATATTTGTTGAGACATTCTGACAGGTTGATGTAAGCGGAATAGGAAACACAGGAGTCTTAGTCTTGAGTTTATTCCTGACTAGTTTCGCAGGTATGCTTTTTCAAAGGAATATGTGTACAAACGGGCTAGGGCATTATATACATGGGGTGGACCTCACCACCTCTCCGAGTTGCCATAGTTGGTGGCGAATGTGAACATCACATTGTGGCTCATGTAACAATGAAGACATTTTTACAATTAAATATGATAACACTAATACCAAAGAAATTATTAATAGAAAATGTAACAATAGTAATGATAACGATGAAGATAAATATTAATAATATTAACAATAATAACAAAAATGATAGTAGCAATACAGGAAATAATAACAATAAAAGTAATAATAATAAAAATAAAAATGATAATACTAATAACCAAGAAAAAAATGATTAATAGTAGTTATGACAATAAGTGAAAACCATGATAATAAAAACGAAATGTGATGTTCACATTCGCCACCAACTATGGCAACTCGGAGAGGTGGTGAGGTCCACCCCATGTATATAATGCCCACAGCCCGTTTGTACACATATTCCTTTGAAAAAGCATACCTGCGAAACTAGTCAGGAATAAACTCAAGACTAAGACTCCTGTGTTTCCTATTCGCTTACATATATATATATATATAATAATGATAATTACATAAATAAACAAATAGAAATTATAATAACGTATATAATAAATAAGATAAATAA
>NC_134806.1:19661648-19674148 GCF_046742065.1 Oratosquilla oratoria
TATTTATGCATTTCCTTTCCTGTACACACATACATTGAGAGACACAGATATTGTCATTAAATTCTGTTTATTTTGGAAGGAAATATATTATGATTGTGCATTTATGAGATACTTTCAAGAGATGGTGACAAGCAAAACAATCATATATTAACATGTAACATTATGTATCCTGCATTTTATGACGACCAATCAATTATATTGGAATCAGATCTATGCGACGATTTGATATATAACAAGTCTTTGTGCAAGAAACATTTTGGACGATTTTATTCGAATAAGATTTTTTGGTCTTTGATTAATTTTGGCAACGAGAGACCGGAGGGAGGGAGTGGGAGGGGCAGTGTGGGGGTAGGGAGACTGATTGATGACCTCCTAGCTTTCTCCCTCCCACCCCTATTTCCAAAACCGGAGAACGGTGTCACACGCCATCAGATTTTTTTTTTTTTTCAAATTGCTGGATCAACACTATTTAGCCATGGATTTACTTGTCATATAAAACACTCTGGAAGGTGGCATATTATATAGATAAAAATAGGAATTAATTTTTTTTTTGACAGCTCATGTCACGTCTAGGTATCTGTAATATTAGCTGAACTTACGCGTACGTACACCGTGCAAACACAAAAGCGCTCTTGCACAAACATGTGCATTTATATATATGTGCATTTACAAAGACAGTTTAGTTCCTACTTCTTACCAGCACTATGTTCACCTTCATCTATTAGTTATCACACACACACACACACACACACACACACACACACACACACACACACACACACACACACACACACACACACACACACACACACACACACACACACACACACACACACACACACACACACACACGCACGCACACACACACACACACACACACACACACACGCACACACACACACACACATATATATATATATGTATATAAATATATATTTATATGTATATATATATATGTATATATATACATATATATATATATATATATAATGACTTTACCAATATATCTGCATATACAATAATTTTCATCACTTTTTCTCAAAATAGATGTGACCGTATTTTGTCTGTATCATCAGTCTCTCTCTAAACCTCCCATCAATTAAAGGAGCCTCTCCCTATACTCCAGAGGCAATAAGTGTCAAATATCCGCATTCCAGATTCCAAATCAATCAAGCATTCATGATTCCAGTTCAGTCCTGGAAAAGCTTCCAGACTCCAGTCATTCCCAGCCAAGCCTACCAAGTATTTTCTATCTTATTTTATTCCCTCGTTCTCTTTTTATGGTCTTTAAAGTCTTTTCAAATACCATATGCTACTGTGGACCGCTGAGGTTTATATTGATAGTAATATCAACAATCTGGAAACATAAGACAAAGGTGACGATTTTGGTCATATCTCTTTACTTTTTTATCTTTATTTTTATTTCGATTTATTTTTTAAGTATGTCTTAGTAGCTTCAGTGACTTGTATTCTTTTTATTAACGTGTGCACACTCAAATACACAAACACAGACACACACACACACACACACACACACACACACACACACACACACACACACACACACACACACACACACACACACACACACACACACACACACACACACACACACACACACACACACACACACACACACACACACACACACACACACACACACACACACACACACACACACACACACACACACACACACACACACACACACACACACACGTACACACACACACAGGCGGACTCTTTCTAAAGGAAAAACTAAATTAAATCCTCACTGTTTACCGCTTCCAAACTTGGAGTGGCAGAACAGCCAATGTGCCACCTGGCTGGGATTAAAACCCGCCTCTATGAAAAGGGTCAATAAGGTCCATTGCAATATGGCAATATTTCTAACACACAGCTGCCTGATGAACGAGTTGTTACGTGCGGCGAATTAAGGTTTATTTTCCCTCTTTCGCTCAGAGCGGCGCTGTGATGTGAGAGTAGCCTTTATGCCACGGGGCGATAAGGGTGGGTTTGGCCCGTGGTGTATCTGGTCTTTTAGTAAGGTGGACTCTCTAGTATTGCGATCACTTCTACGTTTAGATGAAACAAGTGTCCCTCTAGACCGTATCAATATATTTCTTTAAGCAACCGACGGAGGGCAAGCAAAATTGATCTCTATGGCACGGGGCCGTAGGAACGGAATTCGCTCGACCGTGGGCTCCTTGGCTAAGTTTCAATAGCCTTAGTTTGAAAAGCGGTAATAGGTTTTAATTATAAGTCTTCACTATCAATACTGCCCGGCATTGGCCTTTTGTCAAGTCAGAAAAGTTCTTGTAAAGTCCTGTGTCGCTTTTCTTTTTTGTCGCGCTCTCCTTTCCTCCTCCTCACTCACCTCTTCCTCTCTTTTACCTCTCTCCTCATCTACTCCCTCCTCTCCTCACCTCCCCTCATTATTAGAGGTCCGATTTCCTTTATCTTTGGCGTACATTTTTTTTTTTTTTTTTTACTAATCAAAGCAAAGAAAGTTTTCGCTTGGAATTAAAGAAATTTTTAGTGTTGGTTTGGAAAGAAGTTCAGTACAGAAGTTAGTACATTTATATAACATTAACACCAACAGAGTTGCTACGATGGTGATCTTTGGAGTCTTAGTTCTGGTTACCCCGACAGATGGTTTTATTCAGCCGAGGACAAAGGATTACAAAGAATTACAAAGGCCGAACATGCCTACAGGAGACCTTCTGGTCCATAGCTAGGTCGGATGCGGAAAAGAAATATAATAATGATAGATAAATAAAAAATAATAAACAAATATTTTTAATGATGTAAATAATAACAAATAAAATGAATAAATGCATAGATAAATAAATAAATGCGTAGTTAATAAGTAAATGCAGAAGTTTTTTTTATCTCGATTCACTAGGAATCAGATCAAACTGAATCCTGTGATTTCATCCTAATGTAGGTTTGAATTTTATTTATTTTCAAAAGATAACGCCACTTCAGAAATTCTGGTTTGGTTATCTTTTCCAGGTTCCATGGTCAAGTTCTGTTTTATAGAGGGAGCAACAGGCGATAGTTATTGAGGACATCTTCAGTCTGATTTTTTTCTTTTTTTTTTTTTTTTTTTTTTTTTACACGGCCAATGTACCCTACGCAGCTGAAAAGAAACAAGCGACGTTAGACAGATAAACATGAATACCTTTCGATAAGGATAGACTCGCAATGGTTTTTAACCTTTTTACTACCTTCTAGGAACTGTTCTTTCCCTCCACGCCCCCTTTGCAGGAAGGGGGGGGTATCAAAACATAGGAAAACTGGTATGCCTAGGAGATTTTCGAAAATGAGAGTTACTAACGACGATACCTCTGCATTATCTCATAAACTTACTTTTACATTACTCACCCATTTCTTGTCAAGAAAATGACATGGAACTGGTAAAATTTCTACTTTTCTCATGAAGTTTGTGCCCCCTTAGTGGGGAGCGTGCCTCCCACCACCACCCCCAGATTAAGAATCACTGGGGTAGCGGTATTCTCAGTAGGGCGTTTCTGTCGCTACCATGAAGGGATCATACATTTGAGTAAAATCCTCTGCAGTAGCCATGATAAAACAAATGGAGGAAAGGGTTGATTTCCATTTGTTTTTCCCAAAAGTGACAAGGATCAGTAACCAAACGAGACAAGCATCATGATGGCATACAATCGTATCAAAATATATCTTCCTTTGGACCGTACAGTGTGACAATTCTTCATGTGGTTCATCCTGGGTTTACGATTCTTCGATTGTATAAATTGATAACAATGATCATAATTCTCATTCAACCTAATCTATTCAGCACAAGAGTACCAAGAGGAATAATCATGTAAAACATCTTTTAAAAGATATCACTTCACGTGACTGCAAAAACCCTAAAGATATTTGGAAGCGTCTTCGTTTCCTTGCCTGGTTGTATTGCAAGGAGTTTTCCTTTTTTTTTTTTTTTTTTTTTCTTGAAGAGTTTCTGGCTTCATGCATTTTTCAGAAAAAATTTTTCAGACCTTCCCACTTCAAGTGAAATGCTTCAGGAGCTCATGGGCTTTAAAGGACTGGTGGCTCGTTATCGTAATAGACCAGAAAGTGAGATTCAGACTAAAACACCACATCTGTATACTCCACAGGACAGCTATTCAAGAGAAAAATAATTAGGAATTAGATGTCAGTTTTGGTCTCGTGTATTAAAAAAAATATTTGTTTCTATGATTAAATAGCTAGGTAATGTTTCTCTATCTTCCTCTCTTTTTTTTTTATCTTTTAATTAAATAATTATTAGCTTTTTATTTTTTGCCCCGTCCTCTTTCTTTCTCCCTTTCTTTTTATTCTTCTCTTACATTATCTCTCTTTCTCAGTCTCTCCTTCCCTTTACCTCCGATTTTCTCTCTCTCTCTCTCTCTCTCTCTCTCTCTCTCTCTCTCTCTCTCTCTCTCTCTCTCTCTCTCTCTCTCTCTCTCTCTCTCTCTCTCTCTCTCTCTCTCTCTCTCTCTCTCTTCTTATTCTTTATTAATTTCCTTAAGATTATGAGGAAAGATTTAATATTTTTCCTGGTAAAGAATTTAGGAATATTCTCCAACGCATGGTACTCTCTCTCTCTGTATCTATATATAATCTATATATATCTAAATCTCTCTCTCTCTCTCTCTCTCTCTCTCTCTCTCTCTCTCTCTCTCTCTCTCTCTCTCTCTCTCTCTCTCTCTCTCTCTCTCTCTCTCTCTCTCTCTCTCTCTCTCTCTCTCTCTCTCTCTCTCTCTCTCTCTCTTTCAAATGATTTTTTTTTTTTGCCAGCTCCTTGGGAATCTGGTGGGGCCAAGTCTTTTTGAGTGCGTGGCAACTGAAACCAAACGAGCTTCGAATTAAGTTTACTAACTTTCTTCCAGAATGACGGGCTTATGGTGCCGCTGTCTGAGTCCTAAAACGGTTGGAGGAAAGAAGGAGGAAGAGAATACTACAAGAGAGGATGAGCTGGAGGATAGAAAGTAGGAAATGAACGTGTTCCCAAAAACTTGTGGTACTAGAAGCGAGATAGAAAGAGAGTTGAGAGAAAGAGAGTTGAGGAGGAAAGAAGGATGGAAGAATACTACAAGAGGGTGAGTTGTAGAACTCAAAGTAGGAAATGAACGTGTTCCCAAAAACTCGTGATACTAGAAGCGAGATAGAAAGAGAGTTGATAGAAAGAGAGTTGAGGTAGGAAAGGAGGAGGAAGAGAATATTACAAGAGAGGATGAGTTAGAAGAGAGAAAGTAAGAAATGAACGTGTTCCCAAAAACTCGTGATACTAGAAGCGAGATAGAAAGAGAGTTGATAGAAAGGGAGTTGAGGGGGAAAGAAGGAAGGGGAGAATGTTACAAGAGAGGATGAGTTAGAAGATAGAAAGTAGAAAATGAACGTGTTCCCAAAAACTTGTGATACTAGAAGCGAGATAGAGAGAAAGAGAGAGAGGAGAGGAAAGGAAAAGAGAAAAAGAAGGGAGAGGGGAGAAAAAGAAAACTAGAAGTGAACATGTAGTCAAAAACCTATGAACTAGAAGAAATAAAAGAGAAAGAGAGGTTGGAAGGGAGAAAAGAAAGAGGTAGAAAAGAACAAGAGAACAAACAGCCAGTCTTGTGACTTCGAAAGAGAGAAAAAAAAAGAGAAAGAGGGGAGATGAAGGGCAGTAGAGAGGGGAGAAGATAAGGAAGAGTAACAAAACAAAACTATGGCTTTAAAAAGAGAGAGAAAAAGAGAAAGAAAACAAAACAAAGCAAGTGAAAAAATAGTCTACAACTGCGGAATAAAGAAGAGAGAAGGAACAAGTGAACAAGCGATGAATCTGTTGTCGAAAAATGTTTGAAACCTGAAAACGTCGAAAGAGAGAGAGAGAGAGAGAGAGAGAGAGAGAGCGAAAAGAGAAACGAACAGGAAATTGAACAGCCACAACAATGGGAGAAAGAAAGAAATGAAAATAAGCAAAAGATAATTGAAAATCTATATCAGGAAAGTCTTACTTCGGCTTCCGCCATATTTTCCTTCGGTTCTCCTGAGACTCTGGAAAGAAGAAGAGATACGGGACTCTGGGGCAAATAAAAATTTCGTGAAGTTTTTTTTTTCTTTTTTTTTTTTTTTTGCACCTCCAACAAGAGATCTTGTCATGGTTTGAGTTTAATAGTCAGACGCTAGCTAGAACCAAGTATATAAAGATCACCACCCCACCGTACCAAAAGCTTTGTTAAAGACAGTTGTAATCTTTGGAGCCTGTGTAGAGCAGTCACTATATTTTCCGACTTGAGCGCAAGAAGCCTGGATTTGATTCCAAGGATTTGCCAGTCATTACTTCAAATCACTCTTTCATGAGGTGCAGTATACCAGTGCCGTATTTCAGCTCATTCTTGGTGACAGTCCTTTAAACATATAACTTTACCTAGCTCAGTTGAAAAAGAGGTGAATGGTATGCCTTCTTCCGCAGGGATAGACCGGCGATCCTGTAATGGACGTTAATGGTTGAACATTAAACCCCTTCATATTGAGGTCTTTCCTCCTGCTGAATAAAGTCATCTTGTCTTAGCTATGGAACAAAACTGCAAAGCAAATCTTCATAGCAACTGACGTTAGCTGGAATGAATCTATTAAATTTCTAATTTACAGTAAGAATTTCGGTACATATTTCTTGGTCGTCATTACACATTTTTATTCAGATGTGGGAGCTCTATGCCATTAATCCTCGGAAACAATTCGTTCACTATGAAGAAAATGGCTTATCCTATCATATTCTATTCTCTTTGGGAAAGCTCTAGTTACTTTCAGTGGATTAAACGTCGCAATTAGCCTATTGGGAGATAATGCCCAACCTAAATACCTCTTTTGAAGCTAACACCAACAAAATCATTTTTGAGAAAAAATTAACTCTTTTTGTGTAAGAATTAATTCACTCATACTCATTTATTTCTATGTCCCTGTCACGATCACAGATTCTTTATCACCCAAATCCAAGACATCTTATTCAGAGAACTAACTTCTCTTCTTACTTTCCCTCTTTTCGTATTTCCTTTCACTTCATCTGTCCTCCAATACTCCCCCACTAACCTCCCCCCTCCCTCCCCCCAACACGAACACTCCCTCCCCCAGTTAGTCCCCAGAGCCCCCCCCCCCCCCCCCACCAGAAGCCGTGGAAGGGCGCAGAGTCAAAACTCGTTTTTCTTTCGTTCACCAGTTTTACGAAAAAAAGGAAGGAAAAAATAATAAAAGGAAAAAATAGAGAGGCGTGTTTGCATGTACCAACAGCTGGCATTCATTCCAGGATTTTGATCAAAACGACATCTAATGCGCACGCACGCACACAGACACAAAAACGTGAGCATGCACACACGCGCGCACGCACACACACACACACACACACACACACACACACACACACACACACACACACACACACACACACACACACACACACACACACACACACACACACACACACACACACACACACACACACACACACACACACACACACACACACACACACACACACACACACACACACACCTATATATATATATATATATATATATATATATATATATATATATACACGATTCCACGGCGCAGTGGTAGCGTTAGCAACCGCTACTACAGTGCTCCGAGTTTGAATCCCGCCCAGGGCTGAAATAATTTGAGTGTCGCTGCGTTGTGAGTGGTTACTCCATCTCTTGTAGGCGGGGAGTTGGATGCGTGTGTGTGCGTGTAAGGTCACACCATTCTCCAATAGATCGGTCATATATAAGCTCTGAGCTCTCTACCGGGAGGGAAATAAATGTCGATCACGAGTCCAACACGCGATCCAAAGACCATGGTGAATGGTGAATACACACACACACACACACACACACACACACACACACACACACACACACACACACACACACACACACACACACACACACACACACACACACACACACACACAACACACACACCACACACACACCAACACACACACACACACACACACACACACACACACACACACACACACACACACACACACACACACACACACACACACACACACACACACACACACACACACACACACACACACACACACACACACACATACACAAACACACACACACAACGGCTTCCTAAAACGCTTGAGCCCTTAGAAATGAGTGTATTGAGGGCTTGAGTGGGCCCTCGTTCGTTGGAAACTGAAATCAATCACGAGCCGAGTTGGAAGGCAAAAGTTGCTTAATTAGAACTGTCGAATTACGATTAGCCGCGATGTGATTGGCTGCTTGTTCGGCCAATAGAAACGCTCGCCGTCATCATCACTCTCCGTTTGATCCTGAGCCATACATATATAAATATTTCTTTAAACGTCAATGTCACACAACGTATGGCGAACTCGAGGCTATTAAAACAAAGGTGTGTTTAAGTGTTTAGTTGTGTTAACTCACGAAGGCTCTGGAAAAGGGTTAGGATGATTTCAAACTATTGTGTTTAGATGAGGTTTTCTTGGGTCGAATAACTTTAATGGATTTATTTACTGCATCTGCCTCCTAAATAGTGAATGCTAAAGTTTTCAAATATTCCATAAACACACACACACACACACACACACACACACACACACACACACACACACACACACACACACACACACACACACACACACACACACACACACACACACACACACACACACACACACACACACACACACACACACACACACACACACACACACACACACACACACACACACACACACACACACACACACACACACACACACACACACACACACACACACACACACACACACACACAAACACACATACGTGTGTATATGGATATACAGTATATATCCATACCTATACACGTAATCTTATGCTTAAATATACGTACCTGTTACGAATATAACCCAATATCTATTGGTATTTGACTTGAGAATCCCAACAGTATGAGCGCTGTGAAGACTAATCGAAAAGTCCACGTGGACATAAATGGCAGTCGAATTCTTTCGAAACGTTTAACACAGACACCCACCCACACGTCCAATCACAGCCAATGTCCGCAGCCCCGGCCAATCACGGCCGCGTCCTCCCCTTCGAGCGTTTGTGTGTTCGGACGGTAGTTTTAAACCCCGACGTTAAGCTGAAGAGAGAATATTCTGTTCTGTCGAAGAGCGTACCAGGACTAGAAATGTTAGTATAACTGTTATCTAATACCCCCCTAATACCCCGTTTGTCCTCCTTCTCCCTCCTCCTCCTCCTCCTCCTCCTCCTCCTCTTCCTTCCTTTTACTTTTCTCCTCCTCATCATCTCCATTCCTCTCCAATTCACCCAATTTCTAAACCTTTCTTCCTTTTTCGTTTTTACTTTCATATCCTCCTCCTTTCCACATCTATTCGTTTTCTCCGTTGTTCCTTCTTTCTTCTTTCCTTTCCTTCATCCCCTTCCCCTTCACTTGTCCTTCCCTAATGTCTAAAATAAGCAAAGACTCAGATCGCCAGAATTACGTGGTTCAAACAATCAAAATGCTGCGCGTTTCAGTGCCAAAAAATGGGCAGAACCACGCAGGTTTTCTGCAACCGTTACAACGTCGTTTAAGCATTGTGAACAAGATGTGCATTTGAAAATCCACAAATGTGAATGAAGTGATACTGTTTCCGGTGTAAGACTTATACTAAAACCATAACATCAAGTGGCGGACTTCTCCTTACGTTAATGACTTATGAAGACAGTTGTCAGGTGATTAAGTTTAGGTATAAGAAGTTAAGTTGCCTTCAAGGGAATTCTGTCCCACTCTTCGTCAAAAAACTATGTTGGAATTTTTCTTTTTAATCCTACTCTGGACTAAAGGGTATCCTGTAGGCATCTTTTGTCACTGTAAGATTTGGCTTAGTAACTTCGCTAAAGTTTGGCCAAGCCATCTGACGTTAGACAAAGCAAAACAATTAAAGGGCCTGTTTGGAAAAAGTTAATCTTTTTTGCACCAATAAATGTGTATTGTTTTATTTTGTAAAATATAATTTATTTCGTTCAGACAAAGAGCTCCACCTCAATCATAACAGGCACCACTAAATGGTGTTTCCGTGTACCATATTCACGAATCAAATGAGCCATCGACAGCACCGTTTATTCTATGGATTTCTTGAAAACTCAGAACAAAAAACTTATAACCTCTGAAGAGAACTGTAGTCAGCCACCCAGTCATATAACTGTCTCGACATGTCGAATGTTGAAACTTCTATTTTCTTGTTCAACTAATATTGTGTGACTAGTCCACAAAGAGGGACATTACCAAGCCTAAGAGACTAGGATAGTCTCTTCATTAGCATCTGAAATGAGACGTCCTTTAGATGTTTTATTCAGGTCCCTTGTCACACTGAAGGTATACGACATCAAGCCACCTTGAGAGATTATTACCCAAAGGATTTAGTTAACGACACGTTCCCAGCCAGCTTCCTCCTAAGTTGACAGAGAAGTCTGTCTAAGTCCACCGGTTTGGTAATAACCTTCCATATCTCCTCCTCCCTCTCTTCCTCCTTCCAAGACTCTTCTCCTCCTCCTCCTCCCTCTTCCTCCCCCCCCCACTGCCATACAAAGTTGGTATGTAAGAAGCTTTGACGCAAAATCTTGAAAGTAAACCACTTACCGGTATTGCGTTGGTGGCGAAGAGAAGTGAGAGGAGAAGAGGAGGAGAGAGAGTAAAAAAGAGTGGAGATGGGGTTCTTTGGTCGTGTGTAGGTAAAGCTGCCCTTATTTGTGGGAATTAAGAAATCAGGACTAATTAGAGATAAATTTGAAAAGCTCTGAGAACACCCCTCAAGGTAAAACATTAAACGATTTTCCTTAATAAACTAAAACAAAGTGGCTTTGGGACAACGGTGATCATCACATTGAAAAATAGAAATAAGATTTTTGGAAGGTTTCATGAAAAATAAAATTTCATGAGACGGCAATTGTGTTTCAAATACAATATATATATATATATATATATATATATACATATATATATATATGTATATATATATATGTATGCATGTTTGTATATATATATATATCTATATATATATACATTATAGACAAAAAATAAATGGTGAGTGAGTATAAGAGATTATAGGTAGAGGAGGAGAAGGAAAAGAGAAGAAGTGAAAGAGTAAGTAGAATGGGTGAGGGATCATTGGAGGTCGAATGGTGATTTGACCAGGAGAAACGGTTGTGGGTGGTAGTCTGTGTTCACGAGGTCGTTAACTGAGGTCGTAAAAGGTAACGTACGTAATCCGAGACATAAATTATTATAAAAAAAATGATGTATGGTTTGCAATGACGTTTTTGGTGATCGTCGATTACATCCATTCTGCATTTTGAGTTTCGAAATTTCATGATAGATTCGTGATATTATATGCATATATTACCTGGTGATAGGTAATCTCCTATGCCGTACACACACGCTGATACATATACATATACACACACGTACACGCGCACACACACACATAAGCACACACACACACATACACACAAACACGTGGGCGTGCACGCACAAAACAACAATAACTCTCTCTCTCTCTCTCTCTCTCTCTCTCTCTCTCTCTCTCGCACACACACACACAGGACCACCAGCCTATTAACGTGTGGGACGATACACTGTTTGTATCTCCTCATATTTGGTATGATAACGCTGTATGAGCAGCGCAAAGTTCGTGTGTAAATTAGTGCTTGTTGGAATAGCTGTGTTTGTAAATAAAGTTCGAAAACTGTGTTATCAGTTCGATCGTACTGATTACGCGCTAACATTGAAACACGACACTAATTTACAGCATTTCATGCCCATCATTACGTTGCAGAGATGGGTTGAGAAGCCATGAGTGTAGGACTTGAACATGTACTATTTCCTGAGGATCAAGCCCGGATTTCATATGTGTAAAATAGGGATATTGACATATATGCACACACATACACACACACACACACACACACACACACACACACACACACACACACACACACACACACACACACACACACACACACACACACACACACACACACACAACACACACACACACACACACACACACACACACACACACACACACACACACACACACACACACACACACACACACACACACACACACACACACACACACACACACACACACACACACACACACACACACACACACACACACACACACACACACACACACACACACACACATATATATATATATATATATATATATATATATATATATATGTTTATATATACATATATATATATATATATATATATATATATATATATATATATATATACACTAAACATCAAAGTTGCTACAGAATACATTTGCAGTCATTAAAGCGTCGCATATTAGCAGGTAGGTATAACATATGTTTGCGAACTTTAGCATAAAACTGTACTCATATCCTTCCTCACCGTCGTTTTGCTCTCGTCGCGTACGTGTGTGGACTAGAACTCAATTCTCGACAGCT
>NC_134806.1:19679148-19686276 GCF_046742065.1 Oratosquilla oratoria
TATTATTCAAGAGCAGACTAGCCTAAGTGACAATGGAAGCCTTACTGAGGCTGAAAATCGATATGTGACTTAATTTTCTTTGTCAAATGTGCCTGACTGAGGCGCATTGTACAGCACAACCACGTTGGGAATCTTAGAGGATGAGCCATAAATTCTCAGTACTTTCCACGACTTGCAAGAAACTGTTTAGAAAATATATGTACACAATATGAGTAAAAAAAATTGTATATGTAAACGCATTTGTGAGGATAGCTGTGAGAAACAGCAAACTTGTTGTAAGGCTGAAGATAGCTGGTCCTTTCATTGTAAACCTTGAATTTTGTCCTTCAAGGTGAACCTTGAAGTTTCCCCTCAGGGGACAACAAAAGTTGTTTGTACTCTTAACTGTTTCATGTGTGTGTCTCCTCCCCCATTTTCTTTGTTCATCTCATCTTTCCGAAAAGAAGAAGTAACGGAGGCAAATAGTAACCCATAAGTTCGATACGTATATACTTGTGATAATATACGAGAGGTAAAAGAAAGGGAACAGAGAATGCCTCTTCCTGACTTCACTCTCCTAGGCTCTTTGCACCGTGATCATATGCTTGCTACTCAATTCTGTTTATTTTCTTTGTCTTTTCTTTATTTTTCTCCACCCCCCCCCCCCCACTGAAGGGGAGACATCCCTGGTTGAAGGCGTCACTGAAATGGCGTTTATGCGGCTTAGAGTCAAACCTGGGACTTAGGACCTGCTGAAGGTCCTGTTTGTAAAGTTACATAACGTGTCAATAGACCAGAGGTATGTGTGTATATATGTATGTATAGCTATGTATAGAGTTGATATACATCTATATATACACGCGTATGAACAAATACAACTAAATGTCAAACTGTGATTCTCTGACGAAAATCAATGTACAGATGCTATAATGAACGTTATGTACGATACACATAACGTCCATTATTGTTTGCTTTAAGTATCATCCTGACTGATGTCCTTATCTCATTTCGAACATCAATGAGCGTCAACAACGAGTGTATGTATGTGCAAAATGCATGTGTTCTAACGCATGTGAGTATGTTATGTGTGTGTGTGGGTATGCTCACCTGTAACAAAAGGGCGTGTGTATGTTGTGTATCCATATATACATATATACATATAAATATAACATAGAGCAAGTGTAACTTACGTGTGAACTGTGTCACCACCAAATGATATATTGTACTGCACGTTATACTGTGCTGAACTATATCACGTAATAATCAGTGTATCGACGATTATACTGAACTTGAGGTGCGAATCAGTATTGGGGAGCCGGTATACTGTCATTCACATAAACTTCTATATAATATATATAATAGATAATGTATATGAATATATAAAAATATATATACAAATTTCTCCGTAATTCACTGGTATCAAGTACTTTGCTTCGTGTTTATATTTGGAAAAAAATACATCAGGTGCGTTTTGGAGGTGATCTGTGTGACAGTGGACTTGGTCATTCTCTTTCTTTCAACCGAAGTGGCATAGGGGCTTCACGACATACCCCAAGAGCACTCCCATTTAGAATTTTTGGAAATATGTAGAAACTTAATTTTCGCGACGGCCAAGCTTGATGACTACTTAGCAGACGTGCCACCTATGTTCACCATATATATACATGTATATATACATACATATATATATATATATATATATATACATATATATATCAATAATCATCGCTCACTGACATAAGTTAAACCACTGCATTGAATGACAGAGAGTGATCATGACCATTGCCAAGCATAAAGGTCCTGATCTCACCCCTACTGTAACGTCAGACTAGTCAATGTGATTATGTAAAATTATGTAAATTACTGTTATTGTGTGAAATGCGTGATTATTACATATTGTGTGGAATCATACGAAGGGCAAATGAGGGAATAGTCTTTTTTTTCTAACATTGAGCTTCCGCGTCATTAAATAGTCTCGAATATCCAAAGTCTTGTGGTTTGGCCTCGTTCGAATTCTGAAAACCTAGAGACTATAACGATACTATCTCGTTCGAATTCTGAAACCCTAAAGACTATAACGATACTGTCTCGTTTGATTTCTGAAACCCTAAAGACTATAACGATACTGTCTCGTTCGAATTCTTTAACCCTAAAGACTATAACGATACTGTCTCGTTCGAATTCTGAAACCCTAAAGACTATAACGATACTGTCTCGTTCGAATTCTGAAACCCTAAAGACTATAACGATACTGTCTCGTTCGAATTCTAAAACCCTAAAGACTCTAATGATACTATATCCCCTAGTTCCACCTGTAACAAATATAACCTAACATCTCCTGAAGTGAAAATAAGAACTTAGCTTAGGTTTAGACTAAGTTTACTAAACCTAGCCTTATAAGGCAAGTCTATTTTCTTCAAAACAATATTTTCTACACAAAACAAATAGTAAAATAAAAAAAATAAACTGAGAAGTCTTTGACCTTTCTGCTAACTATGGCCTATTGCCTCCTTCTGGCGAGGCAAGATTTTTTGTGGCATCTAATTTGCCTTTAGAATTAATACGCTTACCTCATCACTATTTCACAAGCAAAGGTAAACAGATCTTTCCCTGGCCTTATCTTTGCTAAGAGATGAGAAGAGGACTCTCACCGCGTGTGTGAGGTCATCACGCCTAGTCCAGGACTAAAAAATATCTTGTGGACACATTCTATCGAGCTTGCATGATGTCCCCTTTTTTCTAACCCCCCCCTCTCCCCCAAGTCTCCTCCTCTTCTGGAATTTTCATCGACTTGGATCTGCCTGACTGGAAGACTAGAAGCGTTGTCGCTTCCATCGCCTTCCGATGGCCCTCTCACCTATCCAGCTGTATCTACATGGTGTTTGTAACTAAGTGTTGTGAATCTAGAACGGCTTGGTAGAGCTGAAGCTGGTCTGCTTATACATTAATCAAAATATGCTTTTTCATTCATCTTTTGTAAATGAACTTGAGACCAGCTCGATCCACAACAATCTTCCAGGTTCTAAATGTGATCAACAAGAACTAAAGTCACTCTAACTGTGCAGTCCCCTATAGTCAGTCTAACTAAATCAGATTCCTTTTTTCGCCCACAACCAACCAAAGTCGTTTAAGTTTCTGTTCATTTCCATTGACTTCAAGAACAGGAGCTTCATTCGTATTTGTCGAACACTGAACGAGACCACACCACGAGCGCTTGCATTAAATTGGTGTCATTTTATAAGAATCCTTGCCAGGAATTGCCGTTTCCAGTCACACGGCCGGCCTTCTTCTATTCCTAACTTGCCCCGGTCATATCATCCCCGTACTTGTTGTGCTGTTTGGCTATTTTATTACTAAGACATCAGGAAGTTTTGTACCACGTATATCATAATAAACTTATTTTTAATCCGTTGGATTACTTCATTTAACCTAATTGCTGTCAAACTACTTTAAGAAGCGTAATATACATGTTAATATTACTTTAAAAAAGTACATAATATTTTAGTAGTAAGTCGACGGGTCACTGTGACTGAGTTCAAAATGAACTTGAGCAAATGACTTTAGCATGTTAAAGTACTGAGGTCATGGGTCACCGTGACTGATTTCAAAATGAACCTGACTTACAGTATAGAATGTAAGCTCCGCCACAGTTCTGGTGGGCAAAGCACTTTAATGTGTTACAGTAGTGAGGAGACAGGTCACCGTGACTGAGTTAAAAATGAACCTGACTCATGATATAATGTAAGTTCCAACACAGTCTTGGTGGGCAAAGCTCTTTAACATATTAAAGCACTGAGTCGATGGGTTACCTTGACAAAGTTCAGAGTGAACCCGACTTAGGATATAAGGCGTAAAGTCCACCACAGTCCTTGTGGGCAAAGCACTTTAACATGCTAAAGTAGTGAGGCGACAGGTCAACGTGACTGAGTTCAAAATTAACCTAACTTACGATATAGATATCAAGCTCCACCACAGTCCTAGTGG
Source organism: Oratosquilla oratoria (assembly GCF_046742065.1). NCBI lineage: Eukaryota > Metazoa > Arthropoda > Malacostraca > Stomatopoda > Squillidae > Oratosquilla > Oratosquilla oratoria. Next base: position 19,683,112 of record NC_134806.1, read on the forward strand.
AAAATGCAATTTAGGGTGCTAAAAGTCTGAGTAGACGGGTCACCGTGGCTGAGTTCATAATGAACCTGATTTACGATATAGAATGTAAGTACCACCACAGTCCTGGTGAGCAAAGCACTTTAGCATGTTAAAGCACTGAGGCGAAGGGTCACTGTAATGTCATAATGCCCCTGACTTACGATATAGAACGTATGCTACACCACAGTCCTGGTAGGCAAAGCAATTTAGTATGTAGTAGTGAGTCTACGTGTCACTGTGACTGAATTCAAAATTAATCTGATTTACGATACAGAACTTATTCTCCATCAGTATTGATGGGAAAAGCACTTTAGTATGTTAAAGTACTGAGGCGACGGGTCACCGTGACAGATTTCAAAATAAACCAGACTTATAATATAGAACGTAAGCTCCACCATGGTCCTTGTGGGCGAAACACTTATCATGCTAAGGTAGTGAGGTGACAGGTCACTGTGACTTAGTTCAAAATTAACCTGACCTAAGATATAGAGCTTAAGCTACCTGTGGGGTAGGTGGTGGGTAAATTGGAGCAGGTGACTAGAATAACCACAAAATATCTCCAGGGATTTTGCCCAAATTCGGGAGGTGACCGATTTGGCCCAAACTTAGCACAGAGAGAGAGATTCGGGTACAGTGGACGGAGAGGTATGACACGAGGGGCCTGGTCCTAAGGGCGTGGCGGTGGCGCACCTCCAAGTTTGGGGGAGGAGGGGCTCTTGACGCCTTTTTTGCGTTTGGGCCTCTGGCGCCCGTGCTGTTGGCCTGAGCTGTGTCGAAGTATACCCCGAAGGAGCCCTGGACCGCCTCGATCTGTGGGTGAGATGGTGGGTAAATTGGAGCGGGTAACCAAAATTACTCCAAAATATATGCAAGAATTTAGGTTAGGTTAGGTTAGGTTAGGTTAGGTTAGGTTAGGTTAGGTTAGGTTAGGTTAGGTTAGGTTAGGTTAGGTTAGGTTAGGTTAGGTTAGGTTAGGTTAGGTTAGGTTAGGTTAGGTTAGGTTAGATTAGGTTAGGCTAGGTTAGGTTAGGTTAGGTTAGGTTAGGTTAGATTAGGTTAGGTTAAAATAGGTTAGGTTAGAATAGGCTAGGTTAGGTTAGCTGGAGTGCTGGCTATTTTCTCTGGCGCCTATTGAAGCGAACGGTTTCGGTGGGCCAACCTGGAAAAAAAGAAATCCTGGCCAGCCGGTCCATCCACCACGACGGCAGCGGCTGCAGAGGGCAAGCGTTGTGCCCGTCTACCTTCCACACCCCAAGCAGATTGCGGGTTCCGGGAGGCTCAACGGGGCGGGGCCATGAAACCTAGGTCCCTTCAGTTAACCGGAGACACAATTCTTAATGGTAAATCATTTGGCTCGTGAGTGGATGAAGAACGCAGCAAAATGCACGTCGGCGTGTGAGCTGCAGGATACAATGAGCACCGATCTGCCAAACGAACATGACGCCCGCGGCCAAGAAAGCCGTGGTCCAACCCGACGGTTCCCAAAACCAACACGACCAATGGACTTTGCCCAAAATTGGCAGGTGACCGATTTGGCCCAAACTTAGCCCATAGGGAAAAATTCGGGCACATTGGACGGCAAGGTAGATGCAAAGAGCCTGGGCCCAAGGGCGTGACGGTGGCGCCCCTCCAAATTTGGGGGGCTTTTCTCCCGTATTTCCCTTTTGGAGCTCTGGTACCCGTACTATTGGCTTGAGCGGTATTCAAGTGAATCCAACAGGATACCTGACCCCCTCGACCTGTGGGTGAGATGGTGGGTAAATCGTAGCAGGTGATCAAAATGACCACAAAAAATCTGTAAGGATTTAGGTTAGGTTAGGTTGGGTTAGGATAGGTTATGTTACATTAGGTTAAGTCAGGTTAGTGCTGGCTACTTTCTGCGGCGACTTTTGGAGCAAATGGCTTCGGTGGACCAACCTGTAAAAGAAAGAATACCTGACCGGCCGGTCCTTCCGTCACGGCGGCGGCGGCTGCAGAGGGCAAGCGGTGTGCCCATCTACCTACCACACCCCAAGCAGATTGTGGGTTCCGGGAGGCTCAACGGGGCGGGGCCATGAAGCCAAGGTACCCTCCAGTTAACCGGAGACACGACTGTTAACGGTGAATCACTTGGCTCTTGGGTATTACAAAGGCAAAGCATGCCGAAAGGAGACCTTTTGATCCATATCTAGGTCGGATTAAAAAAAAAAAAAAAAACAAAAAAACCAATATCATATTAATAATAAATTAAAACTATAACAATGTAAATAACAATTAAAATACATAAATAAATGCATTGGTATAGTTGAATAACAAACAAACAGGTAAATAGTAAATGCAGCAAAATCAGCGTCGTCGTATGAGCTGCAAGATACAATGAGTATCGACCTGTCAAACGCAGAAGACCGGGGCCAAGAAAGCCGTGGTCCAGCCCGATCGAAAGACTGTTCCCAAAACTATCACGACCCATGAACTTTGTCGAAAACGGACAGGTGACCAATTTGGCCCAAACTTAGCCCATAGGGAGAAAGTCGGGTATATTGGACGGCGAGGTGGGCGCGAAAAGCCTGGGCCCACGGGCAAGGCGGTGGCGCCCCTCCAAATTTGGGGGGCTTTTCTCCCGTGTTTCCCTTTTGGGGCTCTGGCGCCCGTACTATTGGCCTGAGTGGTGTCCAAGTGCACCCCACAGGAGCCCTAAAATATCTGTAAGGGTGGCCGGTGGGTACCCACGCCTTTCGACCGATATGCCTCGGCCTGTCCGCGGACCGTGGCGGATCAGCCTGCAGACGAACAGGGCTAAGTAATGCAGATAGACTGCTGGTTCAAGGTGACCGGAAGTGCACCGACCCGTACGCGTACCGTGTTGCGGAGCACCCGCGGACGGGATAAGTGATATAGACCGACTGCTGGTTCACGGTGGCTGAGGGTGACCGCGCAATTTGGCCACGGGCCGTGACGGAGCACCCACGGACGGGCTAAGTGATGCAGACCGACTGCTGGTTCACGGTACATAGGGAGAGTATCCACGGCCGAGAGGCCTGATACCACCCACCCCGCTCAACCCAAGGACATGTGTGCTGCTGGGTTAGTTGACAGCTTGGCGGCCACTGCCACACGCCAGGAGGCTAAGAGTGACGCTCGGTGACCAGAGGACCGTTGGTCCAGGGT
>NC_134806.1:19686776-19701776 GCF_046742065.1 Oratosquilla oratoria
AATAGACCAGAGGTATGTGTGTATATATGTATGTATAGCTATGTATAGAGTTGATATACATCTATATATACACGCGTATGAACAAATACAACTAAATGTCAAACTGTGATTCTCTGACGAAAATCAATGTACAGATGCTATAATGAACGTTATGTACGATACACATAACGTCCATTATTGTTTGCTTTAAGTATCATCCTGACTGATGTCCTTATCTCATTTCGAACATCAATGAGCGTCAACAACGAGTGTATGTATGTGCAAAATGCATGTGTTCTAACGCATGTGAGTATGTTATGTGTGTGTGTGGGTATGCTCACCTGTAACAAAAGGGCGTGTGTATGTTGTGTATCCATATATACATATATACATATAAATATAACATAGAGCAAGTGTAACTTACGTGTGAACTGTGTCACCACCAAATGATATATTGTACTGCACGTTATACTGTGCTGAACTATATCACGTAATAATCAGTGTATCGACGATTATACTGAACTTGAGGTGCGAATCAGTATTGGGGAGCCGGTATACTGTCATTCACATAAACTTCTATATAATATATATAATAGATAATGTATATGAATATATAAAAATATATATACAAATTTCTCCGTAATTCACTGGTATCAAGTACTTTGCTTCGTGTTTATATTTGGAAAAAAATACATCAGGTGCGTTTGGAGGTGATCTGTGTGACAGTGGACTTGGTCATTCTCTTTCTTTCAACCGAAGTGGCATAGGGGCTTCACGACATACCCCAAGAGCACTCCCATTTAGAATTTTTGGAAATATGTAGAACTTAATTTTCGCGACGGCCAAGCTTGATGACTACTTAGCAGACGTGCCACCTATGTTCACCATATATATAAATGTATATATACATACATATATATATATATATATATATATATATATATATATATCAATAATCATCGCTCACTGACATAAGTTAAACCACTGCATTGAATGAAAGAGAGTGATCATGACCATTGCCAAGCATAAAGGTCCTGATCTCACCCCTACTGTAACGTCAGACTAGTCAATGTGATTATGTAAAATTATGTAAATTACTGTTATTGTGTGAAATGCGTGATTATTACATATTGTGTGGAATCATACGAAGGGCAAATGAGGGAATAGTCTTTTTTTTTCTAACATTGAGCTTCCGCGTCATTAAATAGTCTCGAATACCCAAAGTCTTGTGGTTTGGCCTCGTTCGAATTCTGAAAACCTAGAGACTATAACGATACTATCTCGTTCGAATTCTGAAACCCTAAAGACTATAACGATACTGTCTCGTTTGATTTCTGAAACCCTAAAGACTATAACGATACTGTCTCGTTCGAATTCTGTAACCCTAAAGACTATAACGATACTGTCTCGTTCGAATTCTGAAACCCTAAAGACTATAACGATACTGTCTCGTTCGAATTCTGAAACCCTAAAGACTATAACGATACTGTCTCGTTCGAATTCTAAAACCCTAAAGACTCTAATGATACTATATCCCCTAGTTCCACCTGTAACAAATATAACCTAACATCTCCTGAAGTGAAAATAAGAACTTAGCTTAGGTTTAGACTAAGTTTACTAAACCTAGCCTTATAAGGCAAGTCTATTTTCTTCAAAACAATATTTTCTACACAAAACAAATAGTAAAATAAAAAAAATAAACTGAGAAGTCTTTGACCTTTCTGCTAACTATGGCCTATTGCCTCCTTCTGGCGAGGCAAGATTTTTTGTGGCATCTAATTTGCCTTTAGAATTAATACGCTTACCTCATCACTATTTCACAAGCAAAGGTAAACAGATCTTTCCCTGGCCTTATCTTTGCTAAGAGATGAGAAGAAGACTCTCACCGCGAGTGTGAGGTCATCACGCCTAGTCCAGGACTAAAAAATATCTTGTGGACACATTCTATCGAGCTTGCATGATGTCCCCTTTTTTTCTAACCCCCCCCCCCTCTCCCCCAAGTCTCCTCCTCTTCTGGAATTTTCATCGACTTGGATCTGCCTGACTGGAAGACTAGAAGCGTTGTCGCTTCCATCGCCTTCCGATGGCCCTCTCACCTATCCAGCTGTATCTACATGGTGTTTGTAACTAAGTGTTGTGAATCTAGAACGGCTTGGTAGAGCTGAAGCTGGTCTGCTTATACATTAATCAAAATATGCTTTTTCATTCATCTTTTGTAAATGAACTTGAGACCAGCTCGATCCACAACAATCTTCCAGGTTCTAAATGTGATCAACAAGAACTAAAGTCACTCTAACTGTGCAGTCCCCTATAGTCAGTCTAACTAAATCAGATTCCTTTTTTCGCCCACAACCAACCAAAGTCGTTTAAGTTTCTGTTCATTTCCATTGACTTCAAGAACAGGAGCTTCATTCGTATTTGTCGAACACTGAACGAGACCACACCACGAGCGCTTGCATTAAATTGGTGTCATTTTATAAGAATCCTTGCCAGGAATTGCCGTTTCCAGTCACACGGCCGGCCTTCTTCTATTCCTAACTTGCCCCGGTCATATCATCCCCGTACTTGTTGTGCTGTTTGGCTATTTTATTACTAAGACATCAGGAAGTTTTGTACCACGTATATCATAATAAACTTATTTTTAATCCGTTGGATTACTTCATTTAACCTAATTGATGTCAAACTACTTTAAGAAGCGTAATATACATGTTAGTATTACTTTAAAAAGTACATAATATTTTAGTAGTAAGTCGACGGGTCACTGTGACTGAGTTCAAAATGAACTTGAGCAAATGACTTTAGCATGTTAAAGTACTGAGGTAATGGGTCACCGTGACTGATTTCAAAATGAACCTGACTTACAGTATAGAATGTAAGCGCCACCACAGTTCTGGTGGGCAAAGCACTTTAATGTGTTACAGTAGTGAGGCGACGGGTCACTGTGACTGAGTTAAAAATGAACCTGACTCATGATATAATGTAAGCTCCAACACAGTCCTGGTGGGCAAAGCTCTTTAACATATTAGAGCACTGAGTCGATGGTTTACCTTGACAAAGTTCAGAGTGAACCCGACTTAGGATATAAAGCGTAAAGTCCACCACAGTCCTTGTGGGCAAAGCACTTTAACATGCTAAAGTAGTGAGGCGACAGGTCAACGTGACTGAGTTCAAAATTAACCTAACTTACGATGTAGATATCAAGCTCCACCACAGTCCTAGTGGAAAATGCAATTTAGGGTGCTAAAAGTCTGAGTAGACGGGTCACCGTGGCTGAGTTCATAATGAACCTGATTTACGATAAGTACCATCATAGTCCTGGTGAGCAAAACACTTTAGCAAGTTAAAGTACTGAGGCGAAGGGTCACTGTAATGTCATAATGCCCCTGACTTACGATATAGAACGTATGCTACACCACAGTCCTGGTAGGCAAAGCAATTTAGTATGTAGCAGTGAGTCTACGTGTCACTGTAACTGAATTCAAAATTAATCTGATTTACGATACAGAACGTATTCTCCATCAGTATTGGTGGGAAAAGCACTTTAGCATATTAAAGTACTGAGGCGACGGGTCACCGTGACAGATTTCAAAATAAACCAGACTTATAATATAGAACGTAAGCTCCACCATGGTCCTTGTGGGCGAAACACTTATCATGCTAAGGTAGTGAGGTGGGAGGTCACTGTGACTTAGTTCAAAATTAACCTGACCTAAGATATAGAGCTTAAGCTACCTGTGGGGTAGGTGGTGGGTAAATCGGAGCAGGTGACTAGAATAACCACAAAAAATCTCCAGGGATTTTGCCCAAATTCGGGAGGTGACCGATTTGGCCCAAACTTAGCCCAGTGGACAGTGGACGGAGAGGTATGACGCGAGGGGCCTGGTCCTAAGGGCGTGGCGGTGGCGCCCCTCCAAATTTGGGGGAGGAGGGGCTCTTAACGCCTTTTTTGCGTTTGGGCTTCTGGCGCCCGTGCTGTTGGCCTGAGCTGTGTCGAAGTATACCCCGGAGGAGCCCTGGACCGCCTCGATCTGTGGGTGAGATGGTGGGTAAATCGGAGCAGGTAACCAAAATTACTCCAAAATATATGCAAGAATTTAGGTTAGGTTAGGTTAGGTTAGGTTAGGTTAGGTTAGGTTAGGTTAGGTTAGGTTAGGTTAGGTTAGGTTAGGTTAGGTTAGGTTAGGTTAGGTTAGGTTAGGTTAGGTTAGGTTAGGTTAGGTTAGGTTAGGTTAGGTTAGGTTAGGTTAGGTTAGGTTAGATTAGGTTAAAATAGGTTAGGTTAGAATAGGCTAGGTTAGGTTAGATGGAGTGCTGGCTATTTTCTCTGGCGCCTACTGAAGCGAACGGTTTCGGTGGGCCAACCTGGAAAAAAAAGAAATCCTGGCCAGCCGGTCCATCCACCACGACGGCAGCGGCTGCAGAGGGCAAGCGTTGTGCCCATCTACCTTCCACACCCCAAGCAGATTGCGGGTTCCGGGAGGCTCAACGGGGCGGGGCCATGAAACCTAGGTCCCTTCAGTTAACCGGAGACACAATTCTTAATGGTAAATCATTTGGCTCGTGGGTGGATGAAGAACGCAGCAAAATGCACGTCGGCGTGTGAGCTGCAGGATACAATGAGCACCGACCTGTCAAACGCACATGACGCCCACGGCCAAGAAGGCCGTGGTCAAACCCGACGGTTCCCAAAACCAACACGACCAATGGACTTTGTCCAAAATTGGCAGGTGACCGATTTGACCCAAACTTAGCCCATAGGGAAAATGTCGGGCACATTGGACAGCAAGGTAGATGCAAAGAGCCTGGGCCCAAGGGCGTGACGGTGGCGCCCCTCCAAATTTGGGGGGCTTTTCTCCCGTATTTCCCTTTTGGGGCTCTGGCACCCGTACTATTGGCTTAAGCGGTATCCAAGTGAATCTAACAGGATACCTGACCCCCTCGACCTGTGGGTGAGATGGTGGGTAAATCGTAGCAGGTGATCAAAATGACCACAGAAAATCTGCAAGGAGTTAGGTTAGGTTAGGTTGGGTTAGGGTAGGTTATGTTACATTAGGTTAAGTCAGGTTAGTGCTGGCTACTCTCTGCGGCGACTTTTGGAGCAAATGGCTTCGGTGGGCCAACCTGTAAAAGAAAGAAAACCTGACCGGCCGGTCCTTCCGTCACGGCGGCGGCGGCTGCAGAGGGCAAGCGGTGTGCCCATATACCTACCACACCCCAAGCAGATTGTGGGTTCCGGGAGCCTCAACGGGTCGGGGTCATGAAGCCAAGGTACCCTCCAGTTAACTGGAGACACGACTCTTAACGGTGAATCACTTGGCTCTTGGGTATTACAAAGGCAAAGCATGCCGACAGGAGACCTTTTGATCCATATCTAGGTCGGATGAAAAAAAAAAAAAAAAAAAAAAAAAAAAAACAATTAAATAATAAATTAAAACAAAAAAAATGTAAATAACAATTAAAACACAAAAAAAAATACATTGGTATATTTGAATAACAAAAAAACAGGTAAATAGTAAATGCAGCAAAATCAGCGTCGTCGTATGAGCTGCAAGATACAATGAGTATCGACCTGTCAAACGCAGAAGACCGGGGCCAAGAAAGCCGTGGTCCAGCCCGATCGAAAGACTGTTCCCAAAAATATCACGGCCCATAGACTTTGTCGAAAACGGGCAGATGACCGATTTGGCCCAAACTTAGCCCATAGAGAGTTAGGTACATTGGACGGCAAAGTGGGCGCGAAAAGCCTGGGGCCAAGGGCAAGGCGGTGGCGCCCCTCCAAATTTGGGGGGCTTTTCTCCCGTGTTTTCTTTTTGGGCTCTGGCGCCCGTACTATTGGCCTAAGTGGTGTTCAATTGCACCACACAGGAGCCCCAAAATATTTGCAAGGGTGGCCGGGGGGTGCCTGCGCCTTTCGACCGATGTCCCTCGGCCAGGCCGCGGACCGTGGTGGATCAACCCGCAAACGGACGGGCAGACAGATGCAGACAGACTGCTGGTTCAAGGTGGCCGGGGGTTCACCGGCCCGTACACGAACCGTGTTGCGGAGCACCCGCGGACGGAATAAGTGATATAGACCGACTGCTGGTCCATGGTGGCCGGGGGTGACCGCGCAATTTGGCCGCGGGCCGTGACGGAGCACCCACGGACGGGTTAAGTGATGCAGACCGACTGCTGGTTCACGGTATATAGGGAGAGTATCCACGGCCAAGAGGCTGGATTCCACCCAGCCCGCTCAACCCAGACATGTGTGCTGCTGGGTTAGTTGACAGCTTGGCGGCCACTGCCACACGCCAGGAGGCTAAGAGTGACGCTCGGTGACCAGAGGACCGTTGGTCCAGGGTGACCGGGGGGTGCCCACGCCTTTCGACTGATGTGCTTCGACCTGTGGCGGAGTACCCGCGGATGGACGAACAGTTTAAGTAACGCAGACCGACTGTGGACGGCCTAAGTAGTGTAGATCGACTGCTGATCTAGGGTGGCCGGGGGTTTCATAGCCTTTCGGCCGATGTACCCCCGCCCGGCCAGTAACCGTGGCAGAGCAACCCGCGGACGGACGGGCTAAATGATGTAGACCGACTGTGGTGGAACCTGTTTTTCTATATTGTTCAGTCGGTGGGATGTGGATTATTAGATAAAGTAACACATGCTAATGTGGTTTGCCCACCAGGACTGTGGTGGAGCTTACGCTATATATTGTTTAGTCGGTGGAATGTGGATTATTAGATAAAGTAACAGGAAAAGAGAGAACTACCAAATTAGATCATAAAAATAGAAAATAAAGCGAATCTACGGTGTACTTCTATCTTATATATGGGTACCTTCACATTACATTGTTCAGGTTTCTTTTGAAAATTTTAGAACGATGCTAGGAAGACGATCAGGTGCTAGCGCTGGAGTGCCATTGTTGCTACTGCTGAGCACCTCCTAGTTAGAAGTACCTCCTCTCCCTCTGAGTCGTAGCGACTCAGCAGGAGGGGAGGTCGGCGGTGGTGACGGCGACTCAGCAAGCGTCCGGGACTAGCGGCGGCCAGCAGGCAGGGCAGCTGGCGGCGGCTTAGCAGGCCTGCCGTCGGCAACCAGCAGGCAGGAGGGTCAGAGGTAGTGGTGACCAACAGGCAAGGTGGTCAGCGGCGGTGGTGACCAGCAGGTAGGGCGGTCGGCGGCAGTGGCGAACAGGAGACAGGGTGGGCGGCGGCGACCACCAGGCAGCGAGATCGGCGACTGCCAGCACGCGGTTCTGCTGTTAACAGCGAGAACGGCCCCTCTATGGGGGCCACAATTTATAGTAACTGGCGCTGGAGTGCCATTATTCCTAGTGTTGAGCACCTCCTAGTTGGAAGTACCAGGAAGAAGAAATTAAGAAAAATCTTGTTCCTCAGTTCTTAGTTACCACCTCTATATTAACAAAATATGACAAGTCTATACATAGGCGAGATGACTCGCAAGTGAACATAATCTTTGGGCAAGAAAGGCATATTAAATTCAGTACTAGACAAAGACGAGTGGTAACTATAGGCTACAGTGCTAACTCATCCTGCGAAGAAATCGTAAGGATTTACTTCACTTTGCATAAAGAGTGATCTGTAAATTAGTATCCCTATTTTTTTAATCTGTTTCTTTCTTTGTCCGTCTGCATACATATACATACATACATATATATATATATATATATATATATATGTATATATACATATATATACATATATATACATACATATATATATATATATACATATATATATATATATATATATATATGTGTGTGTGTGTGTGTGTGTGTGTGTGTGTGTGTGTGTGTGTGTGTGTGTGTGTGTGTGTGTGTGTGTGTGTGTGTGTGTGTGTGTGTGTGTGTGTGTGTGTGTGTGTGTGTGTGTGTGTGTGTGTGTGTGTGTGTGTGTGTGTGTGTGTATGCGTGCATGTGTGCTTGCGCGCGCGTGTGTGTGCCTGTATATATGTGTGTCTTTGAAACTTGCATGAAGCTGCTGAAGTTTAGAAAACCATTTAAACGATAGGGACTAACTTTCGAGGGCCTTCTCCTAAGTTGAGGACCAAAGGGGCTTTGCCCTGGGAGACTTCTGGCATCCGAGGACGAAGTGAGGATCTACAGCATTTTCTTGGCGCCGTACGCACACAATCGAAGGTCAAGGAGAACGTTCAAGTATCTAAATCTCCCTGGAAATCTTGTACCCGAGGTAAGTAAAGGGATGGAAAGGAAGAAAGCTGTCAGGAAGCAAAATATAAAAGAACAAAGTGAAGAAAGACAGACAAAAGAAAGAGGAAGACGAGGAGGAAGAAGAAATATAAGAGAGGGGGAGGAGGAAGAAAAGAAAGATGAGGAAGAGGAGATTTCTAAGATAAAGAGGAGCATAAGAAGTAGGGAGGAAAGGAGGGATTGAAAATAAAGAAAAGGCTAAAGAAATACAGACAAAATACAGGGTAGATTAAAGGGAGATGAGGGAATACAAAATACAAACGAATACAAATACAATACAAAAGAAACATAAGACATAAAAGGGGAGGAGGAGGAAGTTTATGAATTATAAGGTGAGAAATTCTGGATGTAAGAAGAAGCAAGGCGTAGAAGAAATAGAAAGGAGAGAAGGAGAAGAATTTAAGAGCAGGAAGAGAAGGAAGAAGAGAGAGGACGAGAAGAAGGGAGGAGAAAGGATGAGGGATGGAAAGAGAAAAAAGAGGAACAAGAGGAAAAGGAGTAGGAGAAAGATAAGGAAAGTAGGAGGAGAAATGTTAGGAAATGGAGAGAAATAAAATAGGATGAGAGGAAAGATGAGGAGTAGAAAGAAGACATATAATGCGTCTCTCTTTTTGATTAATTTAAATGGCATCTTTATTACTGACAGACCGGAAGATAACTCTCATAAAGTAAAATTTCAAAATAAAAGAAATTAGAAGAAAAAAATCTGATATATGTGTTGCTTTGTCTAGTTGAATTCAAAGCTTGTTTTGTGAATATTTGGTCCTTGGCTATCGCATTAATCAAGGTAAAGGTGACGGCTTCAATTAGAGCTGAGTTCTGCTAGCGTATTTTCTTATCAATTAAGAATAAATTTATAATGTCTTTTGCACTAGCCTATACTATTAATATCACCAATGCTGATGCTTCCAATGAAACAGAAACTGATGAAGATACTGATGTTGATAAAAATACTGACACTGATGACAAAAATCCCGGAACCAGATTTTCCACAATGACAGAAGCGCTGTAAAAATAAATTATGAAAATTATATTGGTATCTATACTGAAACTTATACCAATACTGATAAACATATAGGATAACGATAATAATGTTAACACTAACATTGATGTAACCATTACTAACCATCACCCACCACGCACGTGATCCACATGCTTGCAACATAGCGAGACTCCCCTCTTGCTTACCTTGCATTTCCAAGAACATACATCTAACGCAGCATATTTCAAGACAAACAAGATATAGATACCCAATGTCACCAGACTAACCTATTAAAAATCCTTTATCATAACTGCCCTATTATATTACCCATAAACTAACATATATATAATATACCTAACAACATCCACCAACTATAGGACTAACCCTCATATATAAAACTGATCCCAATGCATAGAATAGCGAGACTAACGCCTTTAGTTACAACAACCCACTAACCCCCTATATGACCTATAACACCCATGTCACGAACGCCAGAGCTGGGTAGGTGAAGAGCCCACCCGCCAGAGCTCGGTAGGTCAAGAGCCTACCGGGCAGAGATGGGTAGGTTAAGAACCTACTGGCCAAAGCTAGGCAACCCGAGAGGCTACCAGCCAGTTGTGCCCTAGGTCAAGGCCTGGTACATATTGTAATCCGCCCACAGGGCCCATTTGTACCTTATCATATTTGTTAACCAGATTGCCTTCATTATTAATAAATAGAAGAAAACTCCCGTTTTAGAGTTTATCTCGCCCGCATTAAGCCCTCCTTATGTAACCACAACCTTTTATCGGTTACATTCATATTAATAATGACACTGATACCAATTATGTCACTGATACTGACAATAGAATCTATATTGATACTGATGCTGATAAAGACATCAATGCTGATACTGATATTGTTTAAGATACTGATACTGATAATGATACTTATACAGATATTGGTAATGATACTAATACTGACACTATAACTGATACTGATACTGATAATGATACTGACACTGATACTGATACTAGTACTGGTAATGATGCTGACACTGACATTGATGCTGATACTGATACTGATACTGATATCGATACAATGATACTGATACTGACACTAATACTGACATTGACATTGATACTTATACTGATAATGATGATTCTCATACAGATACTGATACTGACATTGATACTGATAATGCCACTGACACTGACACTGACACTGATACTGATATTGACACTAATACAAATACTGGTATTCATATTGATACTGATACTGACACTGACAGTGATACTAATATTGATACTGATACTGATACCGATGATGATACTGATACTGAAACTGACGCTGATACTGATATTGATTACAAATGATTACAAAAGCGGAGCATACCGACAGGAGACCTTTTGGTACATAACTAGGTCGGATAAAAAACAACAACATATATATAAATGATAAAAAAAATAGATAAAATAAAATAAAAATTATACTAACATAAATAATAATAGATTATAATAAATAATACTGATACTAATACTGATACTGACAGTGATACTGATATTGATACTGATACTGATACCAATGATAATACTGATACTGATACTGAAACTGATACTGATACTGATACTGATACTGACACTGACACTGATACTGATATTGACACTGATACTGATACTGATACTAATACTGATACTGATACTGATACTCATACTGATACTGATACTGATACTCATACTGATATTGATACTGATACTGATACTGATACTGTTACTGACACTGATACTGATACTGAGGTGAGGGGAAGAAGAAAGAGCAAATGAGAATGGAGAAGATGAAAAGAAGACAAAAAACGACAAAATACGAAGGAGGAAAAGGGAGATACGAGAAGAGGAAAAGGGAGATAAGAGAAGAGGAAAAGGGAGATAAGAGAAGAGGAAAAATGGAGAATTGAGGAAGGAAGATGGCTTTGTTAGGATTCAAATGATCGACAACGGAAGTCGGAAGCGGATCATCAAATTGGAATGACGTCATTCGATGGAGGAAGGCACGCCGCCTTCGGAATGAAAACAGTTCTTGGAACTCCTCTTCTGGGAAGACAGAGTTTTCGTCATAAAAAAAGATCGGGATTAGGATAATTGTGATGGAAGAATTGTAAAGATAAAAAAAAAAAAAAAAAAAAGATTAGGTGCATCGACGGCTAGGGTAAGTGGTAGTAATTTAGATTTCTTTGATTCAAATCTTAGGCATTATCGAGGACAGAGAGACAGAAACCAACCCGCCACAGGGGTACAATTGAACAGGGTTATTGTTAACAAATTTCCAACAAATCTGGTCATGCAATTTCCGGTATTTGTTATAACCCCTGGTATGTTTAGAGCATTCTCTTTACCTTAATACGTTCAATGAATATTTCTATTCACCTTTTGAAGAATTTTATAAACTTAAAAAAATCAGTTTCAGACCACTGCTTGACGATTTCATTCGACTTTGAGCAGTCTCAATGTTTTTGTGTGCGTGCGTCCGTGCGTGCGTACATAAGTGAATGTGTGTGTGTGTGTGTGTGTGTGTGTGTGTGTGTGTGTGTGTGTGTGTGTGTGTGTGTGTGTGTGTGTGTGTGTGTGTGTGTGTGTGTGTGTGTGTGTGTGTGTGTGTGTGTGTGTGTGTGTGTGTGTGTGTGTGTGTTGTGTGTGTGTGTGTCTGTGTGTGTGTGTGTGTGTGTGTGTGTGTGTGTGTGTGTGTGTGTGTGTGTGTGTGTGTGTGTGTGTGTGTGTGTGTGTGTGTGTGTGTGTGTGTGTGTGTGTGTGTGTGTGTGTGTGTGTGTGTGTGTGTGTGTGTGTGTGTGTGTGTGTGTGTGTGTGTGTGTGTGTGTGTGTGTGTGTGTACATGAGCGCGTGAGTGAGTAACTAAGTTTACGTATTAAACAATTGCAAAGAACACACAATGAGTACTTCCAGGGAGGTATCCTGCGAATTGGAAATCAGATACAATCATCTCCCTATTACTCATCTCCAGAACTCACTGCCATTCTTACCTTTACTTGTATGTGCAGCACAAATGAACAGCTACCTGGTCTTGGAATCACAGTATTGATTTCTTTATCAACTTTGTATTCCTTTCATCTTTTTACTAAAAAAAAAAAAAAAAAATGGAAACCTACAATTGTTCCCACTCCAAGAACTACAAGCGGGCGCCATAGCAATCCTACCACGGTTATATAACACATATATGTATATATATATATATATATATATATATATATATATATATATATATATATATATATATATATATATATATATATGTCCATTTTGTTTCAGAGATATGCATGGCTTACAGTAAATAAAATTTGAGGTAGTTAATAACATCAAAGGTGCATATGTTCTTGTAGACAAACAGACAAGAATGAGCCTGGTATTTCTGTATTGTTCTCTTTCTTATCAATAATTCTATACTCATGACTAATTTACGTAGACGTGATGGGAAAATTTCCAAGTAGTTGTCCGTAGGTTGCAAATTTTCAGTATTTGTCTGAGACCATCCTCAGGTTTAATGATCTGTGCTTACGTGTTTAGCGTCTTTTTTTCTGGTTGCTGTCGTATGATTGGTCGGCTGAGTTAATCATCGAAAGCTCCGTTATTGATTGGCTGCGTATTAGCCATTTCCTACTACAGGGATAAATGTTGTGCGTATTTGAGGCAGAAAAGCATGTAAGTCTGCTATTTGAATGTTCATGTTTGGTTTTCATTCTGCAATGTAGATGCATTTAGAAAAGTCGGTAAAGGTTTATTCCTCATTTTAATATCGTTGTTCTTATAATACGTGGAGATGAAATGTTATTGTTAGGATAACTGGCTTTGACGTTCTTTGAGATAATGTCCTGAGTGATTCTTCTATTAGTCTTATAGTCTGTGGATATGTAATTTATGTAGTACAAGATCATGTTTTCTTCCCTTTCTCAAGGTAAAGGGAATTAGAATATTTATTGTTGACTACGCGTTGTGTTGCTTTGTTAACCGTACCATTACTATACCTGTTGTTGACAAAGATTTGAGATAGTCTTTCTAATTCCGTGTGTGTGTCCTTCCATGCGGAACAGCGCGATAAGGTGAAATGTACTTAGGCATTATTGGTGCTACGTAAATAATGCTGGGGGCATTCACTCTTACCTTTGCTAGTTGGTGTCAATGTTTGGATCTTGAATGGCGCCATGATATTCATGCTGCAGGTTTGATATGGAAAATGTATTGGTTATACACAACTCAAGATAGGAACACACCTCCAAATGTCACTGGCCAGTTTCATTTATGTATCCTATGCCAATCTTTCCTAGGACATTAGACCAGAACTCATTGTCTACATCTACTCATTCATTAAAATCACCAAGGAGGATGATATCTTTGTTGGTGTCAATGGTCTCTATAAAGGACTTAAAATTGTCATAGAATTCTACTGTGATGCTGTGGTGTGGTGAGCGTTGGATTGTAAACGCTAATGTGTGCTCAGCCTAAGCTGGTATGTAGGCGTAGAGCTAACAGACGTTCTTCTGCTTGTTCTGGGTGGCTAATGAAACTAAGGAGGCACAGTTTAACATATAATATAAAGACAATTGGCACGAACACAATGGACAAACGTCCGGTTGTTACAGACGTCACGAGACAACTGGACTCGACGCTAACATTCCCGCCAAAACTCTCTACCCACGCCTTGCGGGCATTTGATAAAAATAATAAATACTACTGAAATAATATAAATACATATTACAAAATAAATATACAAACATCGTGCCAACACATGCTTTGTTACAAAATTAAAAAAAAAAATTATGAAGGAGTTTTTAATGATAAATCCTACTTCATAGTTTTTGTCTCGTTCTTAGGTTTCCCTTGGCAGACAAAGGTGTAGTTAGTTTCTTTGGTGATTCCAGAATCTTCTAGTCTGATCTCTTGAAGGGCAACAATGTCAAGGTTCAACCTGACGAATTCGTTGTTGATGATGGCTGTTGTTCTGTGTCCATCATTATTTTGTAGGTTTGGATTTAGTTCAGTTTTCATGGTTTTGATGTTCCATGTACTTATATGAAGGGGCTTGACTTTTGGACGTTTTATTTCGGGAGGTGAAGACAGCAGTCAATAAAGATCCTAATCTCCATTCGCCCTATGAAAATGACTGATCATGGCGGTGAGTCCTCTCCTCTACTTTGCCTTCTAACTCTTATGAACGCATCCATGTCACTGATCTCCATATAACTTAAATTTCCTTTTCCTCACTGAAAAATCTGTATTCTTAAGATCAATTGAATCTCATCTCCCACGTTTAAATGAATTTGCTTGACGGCAACTATGAAAAGAAAAGAACGACATTCCAGCAAGAAAGTGGAGGTTTATAGTCCACTTTCCTACAGCGTTTGTGTGACTAAGTGGGTTGTCTTTTCTCTAAATCCACGTGTGTATCTCTCTCCCAGCTTTCTAAATCCTGCAACATACACAGCGGCTTTGCCTACATCGCGCAGGACTGACTCAGTGGGTCTAATTGTCCCTGTTGGGTCAAAAGTTATTGTTTCATTGTGTATTCTCCCCCTCCCCCCTTTCTCTCTCTCTCTCTCTCTCTCTCTCTCTCTCTCTCTCTCTCTCTCTCTCTCTCTCTCTCTCTCTCTCTCTCTCTCTCTCTCTCTCTCTCTCTCTCTCTCTCTCTCTCTCTCTCTCTCTCTCTCTCTCTCCTCTCTCTCTCTCTCTCTCTCTCTCTCTCTCTCTCTCTCTCTCTCTCTCTCTCTCTCTCTCTCTCTCTCTCTCTCTCTCTCTCTCTCTCTCTCTGTGTGTGTGTGTGTGTGTGTGTGTGTGTGTGTGTG
>NC_134806.1:19709276-19716776 GCF_046742065.1 Oratosquilla oratoria
TTTGTGACTTTGGTTGAGGGAAAGTTTCATTTGACGGCACCGCTGATATACAACTCCTCATTCCATCTTCTTTAGGAGAAGATCGTAATAGTAATTTGCCCGCAGAGCCGATCCTAAAGCTACCTGGCATTCTTCGATCTGATCTTGAAGGCTCTTGTGGGCGGCGCCCTCACATCGCCAATCAGCTCTTCTGACGCTGAGGATCTGTTTATCCTGGCGTTTATGATTCTTCCGAAGACCCGAGCCTCGAACGGCCAAAGAAGTCTTCAAGTCCTCAATGACGTTCTTGAGGTTGGCCGTGAGCAGCATCTCCTCCTTGAGTTTCTCCTTGAGTACTTCGTTCTCAAGGAGGAGGCTGTCGCAAGACTTGCAGCTGGTGTTCTTTCTTGCGAAGTCGAAGTTGAGCTCGTCAGAGGCGTTGAACCATTCCTCTGTTTCTTCGTCCTCAGAGTCTTCCTCAATGTTGACTTCTGCTTCCTCAGCTCCTGATTCTTGAGGAGAAGAGGCTTCCATGATGTTCCAGACCAGGGTGAAGAACCAAAGGGCAAATGGGACGAAGAATTGGCAGAGGCCGAAAACGATTTCGAAAAACTCGCTCAAGGTCAAGATCATTGTTGCGTGATTTTGACAAAACTTCGTGGGTTTTGTACAAGGATGTCGAAGAACAAACGGATATCAGAGGAGCCCAGATGAGGATACAGTGGGATTCGTAAAGATGTGCTATGATTATACATGAATTCGATAAATTAATATCGGTATATCTATTTCGATACCAATTTTATTAGAAAACAAAGAAAAAAAACAGATCTGCATAGAAGAAGGTAAAAAATGACATAATTAACTTCAGTAGTGTTTGATTAAAAAACACAGAGACGGGAAACTGATTATTTTTACTTTCATATTACAATTAGGAAAATGAATCAAGTAAATATTCTCTCTCTCTCTCTCTCTCTCTCTCTCTCTCTAACACACACACACACACGCACACATACACACACATACATACACGCACATACACACACACACACACACACACACAAACACGTAGGCCCACACACAAAGAAAATAAGAGTCTAGTCTAATGCACATAAACACAGAAACACACACACACACACAGACACACGCGCGCGCGCAGACACACACACACGCACACACACACACACACACACACACACACACACACACACACACACACACACACACACACACACACACACACACACACACACTCAACTATACACACATACACACACACAAACACACACACACGCACACGCACACACACGCGCACACATGCACACACACGCACACACATTCTGTGTGTGTGTGTGTGTGTGTGTGTGTGTGTGTGTGTGTGTGTGTGTGTGTGTGTGTGTGTGTGTGCGTGCGTGTGTGTGTGTGTGCGTGCGTGTGTGTGTGTGTGTGTGTGTGTGTGTGTGTGTGTGTGTGTGTGTGTGTGTGTGTGTGTGTGTGTGTGTGTGTGTGTGTGTGCGTGTGTGTGTGTGTGCGTGTGTGTGTGTGTGTGTGTGCGTGTGTGTGTGTGTGCGTGTGTGTGTGTGTGTGTGTGTGTGTGTGTGTGTGTGTGTGTGTGTGTGTGTGTGTGTGTGTGTGTGTGTGTGTGTGTGTGTGTGTGTGTGTGTGTATGTCTGTGTGTGTGGTCTGAAATGCGATGGAAATCTAGAAGTTTATGATATTTTTCTCATCCTTAAGGAATACAGGAATTCTCCGAAATTGTAGGGCATGGAGTCGATTGAAGTCGATTCTATGATTTACTAAGACGTCTCGTATCTCTTGTTACGTTTTCAACTAACTACACTGGTTTTGTTTCAAGGGGATATAAACACGAAAAACATACACTTGGAAAAATTAATAAAACTGAACAACTAAGTATATGGCGATTCGTGGGGAGCCTCAACATTCGATTAACGAAATATCTCTACTGCAGTGGAGAGTCACGAGATTACCACAATGGATGTTGTTTGAGGGTCATAAATCCTTTACATAAAGGGCTTCTAATAGGAAAAGGCGATGGGCATCATCCTCCTGATCCAGAATTGTGGTGCCTTTGACCAGAACTCCTCTCATCGGGGAGATGTGGCGAACACTTTCTCAGCTAGGAAGGTGTCCTTGTCATTCTGTATGCGCCGCTAGCCACTTCCAAACGGTGACGCCTACGTAGGCGGCATGAGCAGCAAGTGGGTACTCGATGATACCGACGATGATACCATCTTGATTATATTTATTGTAGTCGTACCTACGTAATTTCCATTCTCTCTAAATTGGCTTCATCAATTTTCTATGGTTATCAAAATACACGTGTGAAACAGAACGAACGATTGAGCACTGACTTTATTTTTTTATAATGCGATTATTATGACGCAACATCGCACGTCGGGCAGCTAATGCTGCCAGACGTGCGATGTGCCCCGGAGTGAAGAGGCTAGGGAGTAGGAGGTTCTGTGGTGCCGTAGGTCACTTTTGTGCTCCCCTTTTCTTTAGCAGGAGGTTCTGTGGTACCGTAGGTCACTTTTGTGCTCCCATTTTCTTTAGTACGAGGTTCTGTGGTACCGTAGGTCACTTTTGTGCTCCCCTTTTCTTTCTTGTAAGCCCCCATGTGGTGGATGTTCTGCAGTATATTATAGCGATAGATTCCCCATTCTTTATCTTCAGACGGACAATATTGATGACGCTTGGGTCGAAGGCGTTCTTTGTACCCTCATACATTGTTTTGACATTGCCAGAGGCAGAAGCAACTTCTATCTTGTCAAACAGATTCAGCCAGTGTTGGTAGACGCACTGTCTTGCTGTACGTTCGACATTATTTCTGACCTTTTTTTTAATCCATGAGTTCTTTGCGCGGGAAGTTTATGTTTATGCTCTAGGTGGGATGCACTATTTTTGTCAATAATTGGCTGCCTCATATGATGTATTTCATTGAACCATTCAGTGTTTTTATTGTTTTATTTACCAAAAGTTTTAATGGATGTCTCATGCATTGTGTTACAGAAGTTTTTTCCAGGTATCATTTAAAGTTCCTGTTAGTAAGACTTGGGTCATTAGTTCTGTAAATTTCTTGGTAAATACACCCTTATTAACGTTGTTTTTCACTACATACATGTTTATTTGTTAGTTTTTTATCATATTGCATTCTTTTTAGATTTAGTTTTATCTTCGAGCTGATAAGGGTATGATCTGTGATAGATTCTGTACTATGAGATTCAGCAATAGTAAGTGGCCATTGATGAATTGTTCAAAACCAAAATTAACGCCGGAAACATGGGTAACGTTATTGAATAGGGAAAGAGTCCCTCTCTGACTCTAAATCCTCGAAGCCATCTACATTGCAAAATTGAAACCATCCATGAATACTCATGTTATAGAATTGCAAGTTCTCCTATCTCAAAAACGCACAGCACCAAACCCAGCAGCTTTTATTGGCTAATGTTCAGCCAATCATGAACGTCGCTGTCGTTGGTTAGCTGATGTAATCGACCAATCATGTGACAAACTCTAACCTAATGTTAATGAAGAAGTTACAAATTTAAAAGGACAACAAGAGAAATGATGCGAGGCAAGGCAAAATTGAATCTAAAATAGGATGAAAAAAATATTGAAATATTTCAGCATTATTATTTTGAAAGAAAATGAATGATACAAGAAAGGACGAGAAAAGAATTTGACGCATAATGGAAAACAAAATATTATGACAAAGGGAAAATAGAATGACATCAGCAATGAGTGCAAATAATACTACTAACCAACAGATGAGAACAACCATAAGGGTCTCTATAAATATAAATGATTTACTCAGAAAACATGTGGACATGACTTTCAAGATAGACGAAAGCAAATCAAATACTTTTCAGGACTCGACAGAAATAGAAACGTAAGCCACAAAGTTACCGAAGAGATGAAGATAACATATGGACGCAATATACAAAATTGGAAGATATGTGTAAGAGTTAGGGAAGATTGCTTTGTTACTAACAGTGAGGTAAAAACAAGTACAAAAACGCACATAAAGAGAAGGTGGCATTGCCTGACAGTATCGTCACTGAAACCGTTATGACTCTTTGCAGTGAACTGAGTATCGCAATGAGAATTTTCAAACTTCCCAAAAGAAAAAAGAAAAGTTATTTCACCGGACTCGTAAAGAATGTTAAATGTTAACTATTGAAAAAAATATTAATAGTAATGATAACCAAAAACACTGAGACCGATAGCTCTAATAAATGTTAATAGGAGACGTTTGTGATGTAATATAAGCGCGAAATAGTAGAACATTTGCAAAGTAATGGACAGTTCAAAGAAACACAAAATGACAAAGAGTTAATACAAACATACAATAGTGTAATTTACACTGAAGATGTAATATACGAAAGCGCTCTGATCCGTTTGTTTATTTTCTTAAGTGGTTACCTTGCACAATAGTGTAAGGGTCGTCGACCTGACCTGAGCTGATTGTCAAAGAGGAGGGGGAGGGGGAGGGGAAGGGAGAGAGGGAGGGGAGGGGGAGGGGAAGGGAGAGAGGGAGGGGGAGGGGAGAGGAAGGGAGAGAGGGAGGGGAAGGGGGAGGGGGAGAGGGAAGGGAAAGGGTAGTCGGGGCAGTAAGCCTTTCCATGTATATGGAAAGACATTGCATTGTTCAGTCTGTGAAAATGTAGTTGTTCTGCACCTGTTTAATTGTATTGTGTTGAATTGTAATTTATTATTTTGAGAATGACTCCTTGAAGTCGAAACGTCAAATTGTGTTATCAAAATGGGTAACTTTGGACAGCTCGTTTACGATCACCCTCCCAAAGTCAAAAATGTAGTGAGGAAAATTGAAAATATTAGGAAGAAGATAAATAATTGCAACAATGCTGTGGTGTTTAACTCAGTATATATATATATATATATATATATATATATATATATATATATATATATACATATATATGTGTGTGTGTATGTGTGTGTGTGTGTGTGTGTGTGTGTGTGTGTGTGTGTGTGTGTGTGTGTGTGTGTGTGTGTGTGTGTGTGTGTGTGTGTGTGTGTGTGTGTGTGTGTGTGTGTGTGTGTGTGTGTGTGTGTGTGTGTGTGTGTGTGTGTGTAATATGTTTGAAAATATCTTTCAGTCATCATCTTGGAACCTACACATCATCACTACAGCCGGAACAACAATCATGTTACCCGATGGGTACGAACAATAATAATAAAAAAAGGGCTTAACAAGGACACAGGAAATACATTATCAGGTACGATGATTTTACGTCAGAAGATGCTTACCTCCAACAAAAGCTATCAGCTTAATGGATTTGAACTCCCAGAATAATGAACAGTCACCGGTATTTGTGGAAGCTGAACATGGACCCACACAACTACATGCTAATGTTGCATTTACTCATGCCTACTAGCCTTCGACTTTTCAGATATAGGTTACAATGTACTCTACGCACACTCACGCACGCGCGCGCACATACAAACACACACACACACACACACACACACACACACACACACACACACACACACACACACACACACACACAGTTGGTAGAGCGCTGAACTGGGAAGCAGAAATGCTCCCAGCACCCAGTTCGAATCCTGCTCAGGGTCGAAATTATTTCGGTATCGCTGTGCCTCGGGTCGTTACTCTGACTCTCGTGGGCGGGGAGTTGGGTGGGTGTGTGTGTGCAAGGTCATAGCATTACCCATAGATCGGACCTACGAGCTCTGAGCTCTCTTCCAGGAGGGAAATAGCTGTCGATCACGAGTCCAACACGTGATCCAAAGACCAAGTGAATACACATACACACACACACACACACACACACACACACACACACACACACACACACACACACACACACACACACACACACACTCTCTCTCTCTCTCTCTCTCGATCTAATCCATACCTGAAAAAAATTAAAACATATTATGGCTATTCATACACGATTACATATGTGCTCGTTGCTGAATTGTGGCCGCGAGCAATTTTGCTCTTTTTAAGTTGGTCATAATCTATTATCTCGTTATAATATATATATATATATATATATATATATATATATATATATATGTATGTATATATATATACACACACATATATATATACATATATATATATATATATGTATATATATATATACATAGATATATACACACACATATATATATATATATATATATATATATATATATATATATATATATATATTTCAATGAAAGAACTTGAATTTGAAAGTTCTATGAATCTTCTTATCTTTATGAATAAAGTTTTTCAATTGTCTTTGGAATACCTTTAGAATAGAAATATTCATCACATTAGAATATGTAAAAAACATCACCAGCACTTCTTCAGTGCGATGATAATCTCACAACTAAACGAGATTGTTTTGTGTTAAAAAAGAAATGTAAGGTAGGTTACTATAGTATGAGGATTAAGTTCTATCCCCCATTCATTCGGCCTCATAAGATCTCTAGATTCTGAATTTCCTTCCTCCTTCTTTTTGCGTTTGTTTGGTTGTCGTTCTCAACAGAATTGGCAATTTCTACAGCCTTAACTTTCTAAATCAAGTATATGATAAATGTAATTTCTGGGGAATCTTATGTGAAGATACGCTCCGATTTCGTAATAGGTAAACAAATACCATTCTGGATAGGAGGTATAGGGAACACGGGCTGAGGGAAATAGTACCTTTACCTCCTATCCACATTCGTCACAATGTTCACACAAACACTCCATTCTTGATAGGCCAGTCTGTTACGCATATTTTGTCCCTTTTTCGAAAATATGAGGAATATACGTGATCTCAAGGGTCTTGTCTATACGTGCAAAGGCTGCTGAGAGTCTGCCAATGCCCAGAGGATATTCGAGAACGCGCCTCGAGGTGCTTGAAGCCACCCTGGCAAGAATCCAAAATTCATTTCGAGTTTCAGGAGACTCATTTTTTTTTTTTCCATCTAAAATTCATTTCGAGTTTCAGGAAATTCAAAGTTTATTTTGAGTCTTAATGGACCCAGGGGAGACTTCGGGCAGTATTGTTATCTCGAGGAATGACACATCTGCTCAAGTCTTTAAGAAATTTTTGTCTACGCAGAACCAAACCATTTTGATAATCCTGCTCTAGTCAAAGCCAGACGATTTCATTCAAGTTAAAAGGAACATTGGGCCAAAGAAGGTGGAAATCCTACGCTAGGAGACGCTGAGGAGTTGCGGCTGAAGTCGTCACCTTTGCCATGTGCGCTTGGTCTGCTGGGGCAAGTGACATTCACATTTTTTTTTTTTTTTTTTTTTTTGCATCCGACCTAGATATGGATCAAAAGGTCTCCTGTCGGCATGCTCCGCCTTTGTAATCCTTTGTAATCCTTTGAAAGGAAAGCGGGATTCGAACCCGTAGCAAAGCGAGTGTGAGATCACCACGTTATTGATTACGCCACCAGCGCACAAGTGGGCTAAGAAATATGTCCGATAACATATCTAAGTTCAATTTTCACTTTACAGATATTGTCTGA
>NC_134806.1:19721776-19724276 GCF_046742065.1 Oratosquilla oratoria
AAACAGCAACCAGTAAAGGAGGGGAAGGAAGGAAAGAGGGAGGGGATGAGCAAAAAATAGGAAATAAAGATTAAAAAAAGAAGAGAGAAGGAGAGGAGAAACGGATGAAAGAGTAGAGGAAGAAGAATATATAAAGGGAAAGGGTTAAGGAATAGAAGGAATAGGATAAGGAAAAGGAACAGGATTAAAGTATCAGTTGGTTTAAGAAGAAAGAAAACGAAGGAGGAGGAGGAGAGGAGAAGAGAAGAGGAGAGAGGAAGGGGAGTGTTTAAGAAATATACGAAGGTTTTAAGTACGTGTGGAATAGTATAGGGAAAGGGAAGGGGGCAGAAGGTGTAGGGTAAGAGGGAGGAGGAGGAGGAGAGGAACAGAGAAGAGGAGAGAGAGGAAGGGGAGTGTTTAAGAAATATACGAAGGTTTTAAGTACGTGTGGAAAAGTATAGGGAAAGGGAAGGGGGCAGAAGGTGTAGGGTAAGAGGGAGGGAAAGATGAAGGGGGAAGAGGGAAAGGAAGTGGGGAGGGGAAGAAGAGGGGAAGTGAGAGGAAGAAGGGAGCGGAAGGGGGAGGCATAGAGGAGCCGATAACTTATCGGGAAAGGCTGCAGAAGTCCAGATAAATGAGCTGCCGTCGGTCTGAATATGGAATTCTTTTGTGCTGTTGTGGTACATTTGGTTTCAATCTCACTATCTGCCACGGCGATCCACTTTAGAATCTAGCGGCTACTTGTGATGAATGGCAGTCAGGTCACATAAGGCAAGGGTGAGGGTCTGGGTCATAGATAAGCGTCTATCGGTGGAAGGTTTCTTTGGTATTCTATAGAGCGCTGACTTCGGTCTTCAGTCTCACAGCGTAGTGGAACACATGTTGTCGCCCACAAGCCTAGACCTGACGCGGCTATGACAGTGCGACCCTGCTTGACCCGACCTAATTAAATCCAGTGCAATTTTGTAATTATGCACCACGGGTGACTACCTACGCGGTATATATAAATATCGGCTTCTGGCTGCGTGTAAAATCAGTTCGGTTTTACTTTACAAATAAAGGAGATGAAGTCATCCAACACTCTTTCCTTCTCACAGTAACATCACTACAGTAGTGACAGCTCATGGTACTCAAGAGTCAAAGCGAACAAAGCACAAGTTACCTCAGGAGTAGACATCACATTTTACATTTACTTTTATTTGAAATATTTAATGTTTAGTTAATACTATCATTACATGAATATTTTCTTGTGTTTTCCATCCCAGAGCCAAAGAGAGACAGAATCGTAGCCGAAGAGAATACGTGGACATGGAGAAACTGAAGGAAGGAGATGGAACAAGGCGTAGTGCATAGGGGGAAGAATGATGGGAAGGAGGTGGACAGGAGAAGAAGTGACTAATAGCGTAAAGATGTTCAAAATTATATATATATATATATATATATATTTATATATATATATATATATATATATATGTATGTATGTATGTATGTATATATATATATGTATATATGTATATATATATATATATATATATATGTGTGTGTGTGTGTGTGTGTGTGTGTGTGTGTGTGTGTGTGTGTGTGTGTGTGTGTGTGTGTGTGTGTGTGTTCGTTTGTTTATCATCCATATATATATATATATATATATATATATATATATATATATATATATATATATATATATATTACGTTTGTCTACATAATGTTTTATTCTTTTACAATACTTTCCTTTTCCTAACTTTGCTTAGCTTAGATATGATTTGATTTGGTATGGTTTGCATTGTCTTTCGTTTTCTCTAGTTTCGTCTCTTTTTGTCTCGTCTCGTTTCGCTTCATTTTGTTTCGTTTCGTTTCATCTCGTTTCGTTTCGGTTCGGTTCGGTTCGGTTCGGTTCGGTTCGTTTCGTTTCGGTTCGGTTC
Organism: Oratosquilla oratoria; assembly: GCF_046742065.1. Taxonomy (NCBI): domain Eukaryota; kingdom Metazoa; phylum Arthropoda; class Malacostraca; order Stomatopoda; family Squillidae; genus Oratosquilla; species Oratosquilla oratoria. Next base: position 19,723,678 of record NC_134806.1, read on the forward strand.
GGTTCGGTTCGGTTCGGTTCGGCTCGACTAGGTTCGATTTGGTTTGTCTCGGTTCGGTTCGGTTCGGTTCGGTTCGGTTCGTTTCGTTTCTTTTTGTTTCGTTTTTTTCGTTTCGTTTCGTTTCGTCTCGTTTCGTTTCGTTTTCGTTTCCCTTCATTTCGTATCATTTCGTTTCGTTTCATTTTGTTTCGTTTCGTTTCGTTTCGTTTCGTTTCGTTTCGTTTCGTTTCGTTTCGTTTCGTTTCGTTTCGTTTCGTTTCGTTTCGTTTCGTTTCGTTTCGTTTCGTTTCGTTTCGTTTCGTTTCGTTTCGTAAGCTTTGTTTTCAATAGATTTGCTTTACTCCGGTTTGGAGAGGACTTTTCTTATTTGATAGTTTTTTTGAATTCCAAAACACCTGAAGAATACCTCTCAAACCTTTCATTGCTTTTGGTAGAAGAAGGAGCAAAGAACGAAAATAAAAGAAGATGGAAAGGAGAAGGATGATGAGATGTAAGATGAAGAAAAATGAGATGAAAAGAGGAAATGAAAGACAAAGCAAATAAGGCTGAGGAGGAAAGAGAAGGACAAGGAAAAAGAAGAAAGGGAGGAAGAGAAGAGA
>NC_134806.1:19729276-19736776 GCF_046742065.1 Oratosquilla oratoria
TCCCTTGAAGAAATTTACCGCTAGTACTCAAAGGGGGGATCCCATTGCTATACCCCCTAGGAAAAAGGTCCTGTCAAATTTATGGTATAGCAATGAGATACCCCTTTTTGAGTATTAATGACAAAATTCTATTTTAGTATTTAGCAAAACAAGAATGCCAGATATCTACAGTCAATACATTGACGACATTTTTATAAAGACTAAGAACCGTGCTGATGCTGAATGAGTTTGACTAACTACAAGAAACCTCAGTTCAATTTCACTATGGAAGACAGCGTTGATGGGGCCTTGCCCTTGCTCGAACTCCTAGTGAAACAAACTGAAAATTCTTTTGATACAGAAGTGTACACGATGCCCACCAAACACGGACTCCACCATCAATGCCTACATTCGTAGAGTACTTACCCACAGTAGCACCTGGAAACAAGTACACAACGAAACCGAGCGCTCTGTCCAAGTGCTAATCAACAATGGTTTTAGTGAGAAAGACATCAACCACCAAACCAAGAAGATAATGGATGGCTGGTACAATGGTAATAAAAATAATCAAAATAAGGAGAAAATCAATATTTACTATAAATCTACATTTTCATCAGTATACAAAGAAGAAGAACGCATAATAAAGCAAATCAAGAGGAACATCGAGCGATTCAACCCAATGAAAATAGTTAACTTAGTTATTTATTATAAGACAAAGAAAACAAAACATCTCCAACTTAAGAGCATCCCCCACCAAGACTCTCCAGAAATCACATGTCATCTACAGGCTCAAATGTATCCGAGGGAGCTATGAAGTGCTCCCTTCCACCTATATTGGCATGATAACAATGAGGTTATCCCGTCACCTTTCATATCACTTTACATCAGGAGCCCCAAATAACATTTATGAGAACATGGCATAGCCCTGACGAGACATATCCTAGAAGAAAACACAGACATTTCGGAAACACGTGCAGAAAATAGACGCCTCCAACCTTAGAGGCATTGTATATGAAAGAGGTGAGCCCAAACCTAAACATACAAGAAGAAGATCTCAAGGTCCTCCCAATTATGCGACAAACCGTCACAAACCCAAACATAAGACGGACCGCCGCAAACTCAATCATACAATAAAACACTACAAACCCAAGTATAAGACAAAACACCACAAACATAAGCAGAAAGCTACAGAAGTTTACTAGCCAGGATCAATGAGCATAAGGCGGACTTGAGACATCACCGTCTTTTTAACGCGATGGCGGGCCACGTGGACCAAGAAGGACATTTGCCCAACAAGCGTAAGTGGCGGGAAAAGATCTATTAAGAAGAAGGAGGAAAGCAGTTGAAGCTTTCCTCAATGCCTTTAAAGCTAACATTAACCAAAAAGTAGGGGACATAAAATGAACGGAGTACACATCAAAATATTAAGCTATGGGGAGCTGAAGACAGCACCTATGTAACACAGGGATTATGTCCAGCGACCAGATGTCCTATGACTTCATCACAACTTTTCTGAATGTATTGTTATTACTATTATTTGACTTGATTTCGTTCGTTTGTATCATTTTGAACTTATTTGGTTTGACTAGGCTCCATGTTATTTTATTCATTATTTATTAGCTTTATCATTATTTACATTTTTATTTATATTCTATTTTATTTCACTTAATCTTTGAAAATGTTTAACACCTTTTAGATCCCACAGACACCATTCGACATAATACTAGACATACTAGAACAGTTTCTGTTAATCAAATTGTTATGTTTCTGAATCAGATATGGGATTTATTATATATTTGAGTCGGTTATGTAATTCATATGTACAAACCAACCAAGAATTCCGCTCCCAGAGAGGACCTTGACCTAGTTCCCTATGTATACCGCGTGTGTGTGTGTGTGTGTGTGAGTGTGTATGTGTGTGTATGTATATATATATATATATATATATATGTGTGTGTGTGTGTGTGTGTGTGTGTGTGTGTGTGTGTGTGTGTGTGTGTGTGTGTGTGTGTGTGTGTGTGTGTGTGTGTGTGTGTGTGTGTGTGTGTGTGTGTGTGTGTGTGTGTGTGTGTGTGTGTGTATCTTTTCTCTCTTTTCCTTTTATATGTAATATAGGTGATTGCGACATGCAATCCTTTTCACTTTGGGAAAGGATATTCCCATTTCTACGTCACCCGCGCCTCACTGATGTAAACTATCAAAAACTATCAAAACCTGCTTCATAGTAAACTCTTTCAGTGCAATTCTTGTTGTAAGGAAATATGAAGAGTTGAATATTTTTCTAATTTATTTAAAAAAAAATGCAATCTTCCCCTACAAACTTGGCTTTTTTATATTTATTAATTTACAAGCACAACATAAAGTTGCACTAGTGTCCTTAATTACCCCTTATATGTTTTTTTAGGGAGAGGATGAAGTCGGAAGAACTAGGTAATATGGTAAAGGAGGAGGAAAAGAAGAAGGAGGAAGAAGAAGTAGCAAGAAAGGGGAGGAGGAAGAAGAGTACAGATAAAGGTTGGTAAAAGGAAAGAGGAAGGGAAATAAATGAAGTGAAAGCGTAACGAATAACTGGAATGGAAGAAGAAATGAAAAACGCAGATGAGAAAAAAGTATGAAGGAAAACATGTGAAATGCGTAAAAATGAAAGAAGGAAGGAGAGGGAGTAAGAGAGAGAGAAGGAGGGAGGAGAGGGAAGAGAGGGGAATTAGAAAGGAAGGGGAAAAGGGAAAGGGGGAAAGAGAGGGAGTAGGAGAGAGAGAAGGAAGGAGGAGAGGGAAGAGAGGGGAATTAGAAAGGAAGGGGAAAAGGGAAAGGGGGAAAGAGAGGGAGTAGAAAAGAGAGAAGGAGAGAGGAGAAGAAAGAGCAGTAAATTAGAAAGGAAGGGGAAAAGAGGAAGGGGAAAAGAGAGGGAGTAGGAGAGAGAGAAGGAGGGAGGAGAGGGAAGAGAGGGGAATTAGAAAGGAAGGGGAAAAGGGAAAGGGGGAAGGAGAGGGAGTAGGAGAGAGAAAAGGAGATAAGGAGGGAGGAGAGGAAAGAGAGGGGAATTAGAAAGGAAGGGGAAAAGGGAAAGGAGGAAGGAAAGGGAGTAGGAGAGAGAGAGACAAGGAGGGAGGAGAGGGAAGAGAGGTGAATTAGAAAGGAAGGGGAAAAATGAAAGGGGGGAAGGAGAGGGAGAAAGAGAGAGAGAAGGAGGGAGGAGAGGGAAGAGAGGGGAATTAGAAAGGAAAGGGAAAAGGGAAAGCGGGAAGAAGAGGGAGTAGAAAGAAGGGAAGGAGAGGGAGTAAGAGAGAGACAAGGAGGCAGAAGGAAAAGAGGGGAATTAGAAAGGAAAGAGAAAAGGGAAAGGGGGAAGGAGAGGAAGTAGGAGAGAGAGAAGGAGGGAGGAGAAGGAAGAGAGGTAAATTAGAAAGGAAAGATAAAAATGAAAGGGGGAAGGAGAGGGACTAGGAGAGAGAGAAGGAGGGAGGAGAGGGAAGAGAGGTAAATTAGAAAGGAAAGAGAAAAGGGAAAGGGGTAAAGAGAGGGAGTAGAAAAGAGGGAAGGAGAAAGGAGAGGGAAGAGAGGGGAATCAGAAAGGAAGGGGAAAAGGGAAAGGGGAAAAGAGAGGGAGTAGGAGAGAGAGAAGGAGGGAGGAGAAGGAAGAGAGGGGAATTAGAAAGGAAAGAGAAAAGGTAAAGGGGGAAAGAGAGGGAGTAGAAAAGAGAGAAGGAGGGAGGAGAGGGAAGAGAGGGGAATTAGAAAGGAAGGGGAAAAATGAAAGGAGTAAGGAGAGGGAGTAGGAGAGAGAGAAGGAGGGATGAGAGGGAAGAGAGGGGAATTAGAAAGGAAGAGGAAAAGAGAAAGGGGGAAGAAGAGGGAGTAGAAAAGAAGGATGGAGGGAGGAGAGGGAAGAGAGGGGAATTAGAAAGGAAGGGGAAAAGGGAAAGGGGGAAGGAGAGGGAGTAGGAGAGAGAGAAGGAGGGAGGAGAGGGAAGGGAGGGGAATTAGAAAGGAAGGGGAAAAATGAGAGGGGGAAAGAGAGGGAGTAGGAGAGAGAGAGAAGGAGAGAGGAGAGGGAAGAGAGGTAAATTAGAAAGGAAAGGGAAAAGGGAAAGGGGGAAGAAGAGGGAGCAGGAGAGAGGGAAGGAGGGAGGAGAAGGGCGGTAAATTAGAAAGGAAAGGGAAAAGGGAAAGGGGGAAGGAGAGGAAGTAGGAGAGAGAGAAAGAGGGAGGAGAGGGAAGAGAGGGGAATTAGAAAGGAAGGGGAAAAGGGAGTAGGAGAGAGAGGGAGAGGGAAGGAGGGGAGGGAGGGGGAAAGAGGAAGGGGGGAGGGGAGAGGGGGAAGAGAGGGGGGAAGGGGGGAGAGAGGAGGGAGAGGGAGAGGAGGGGGAGGGGGGGGAAGGGGAGGAGGATTAGAAAGGAGGGGGAGAAGGGGGGAGGGGAGGGGAGGAAGAAGGGAAGGGGAAATTAGGAAGTAAAGAGGGGAAAAGGAAAAGGTGTTGAGGGAAGAGAGGAAGTGAGAGGAAAGGGGGAAGGAGTAAAGAGGACGGGGGTGGGGTGGGGGAGAGGTTGAAATATTGGCCCAAGGTCCAATGAATTTCTTTTAGAAAATTTTCGAAATTACGACTATTGTAACTTTGGCAATCATTAATGGAATAAATTGAAAAAAGAAGAAATAAAATACGAACACATAATGTCCGTAGGAGGGGCTCCAAGTTAATGTATCTCAACATATTTCCAACATTTTTACGACTGCTGAATGTTTCATGACCTGGCAAAGGTCATCTGTCTATGACCTGAATGAGGTCATTTATCTAGGAATGTACACAAGCACACACACCGACTCGCTCAGTCGCACACACACCGACTCGCTCAGTCGCACACACACCGACTCGCTCAGTCGCACAAGGGATCCGCTCTAACACGCATAACTTCACATGCACACACACACACACACACACACACACACACACACACACACACACACACACACACACACACACACACACACACACACACACACACACACACACACACACACACACACACACACACACACACACACACACACACACACACACACACACACACACACACACACACACACACACACACACACACACACACACACACACACACACACACACACACACACACACACACACACACACACACACACACACGCACGCACATGTATACAGAAACGCACACAAATCTATATTTGCCTATTTTCCTTTCATTCCACCTACGATAATTTTTCATGTTTTTTTGTTTTGTATTTTTCCAAAGTATCTTGGCTTACATTGTTACATGGAAACTCATTAGTTTCTTTTAATATCCTCCTATCATTTATTGCATCATATGAAATGTTTTTGCTTTTATCTCCTTCTCTTTCTGTATTCCTATTTCTCGTGGGTTTCTATTCGCGTTTTATTCTTTGTCTCTTTTAACCCATTTCCGGAGTCCACGATTTTATTTATAATCGGACATGGTGAGTTTAGATTACACGGGACGCATTATATTTCCGGAACCAAAGTTTTCATCTGAAGAGACCAGTCTTGTTTTAGCCAGAATAAAATCTCCAAAAGAATCCACTGCATCAAAGGGTTTGACATCTCATATCCCTTTCTCTCTCGATCCTCCAACAAATAGAACAAATCTTTCTCTCCAACATCTCCCTCAAACATTAATATCCAACTTTTTGTGATCTGGTTTCCTTTCTCCTACCTACACATCCACCCATCCAACACACACTCTATTACATCCTTCATTCCTCCAACACCTCTCCTTCTCCCCCATTCCATCTCCACCACCCTTCTCGTCCCAGCTCATGTCTCACTAGCCACGTTTTCTTCCCAGCTCATGTCTCACTAGCCACGTTTTCCTCCCAGCTCATGTCTCACTAGCCACGTTTTCTTCCCAGCTCATGTCTCAATAGCCATGTTTTCTTCCCAGCTCATGTTTCACTAGCCACGTTTTCTTCCCAGCTCATGTCTCACAAGCCACGTTTTCTTCCCAGCTCATGTCTCACTAGCCACGTTTTCTTCCCAGCTCATGTCTCACTAGCCACGTTTTCTTCCCAGCTCATGTCTCACTAGCCACGTTTTCTTCCCAGCTCATGTCTCACTAGCCACGTTTTCTTCCCAGCTTATGTCTCACTAGCAACGTTTTCTCCCCAGCTGATGCCTCACAAGCCACGTTTTCTTCCCAGCTCATGTCTCACAAGCCATGTTTTCTTCCCAGCTCATGTCTCACTAGCCACGTTTTCTTCCCAGCTCATGTCTCACTAGCCACGTTTTCTTCCCAGCTCATGTCTCACTAGCCACGTTTTCTTCCCAGCTCATGTCTCACTAGCCACGTTTTCTTCCCAGCTCATGTCTCACTAGCCACGTTTTCTTCCCAGCTCATGTCCCACTAGCCACGTTTTCTTCCCAGCTCTTTAAAGTCCTCTCACCTTTTCTATCATTTTTGTACCTTCTTGTCTTCCCTCATTTTTTAATCTTCTCCCTCTACGTCTAACTTCCTCTTTTCCCCTCCAACTTTGCAAATTTTCTTCTTTCTTCTTTATCTCTTGTCTTTTACCTTTTATCTGTCTACCATCTCCTCTTGTCCTCTCTTTTGGTCTTTTCTTTCTCCTACTCCACCTTCATCACCCACTCCACACCCAAATTTTTCTTTCCTTCCTTCTTTCTTTCTTTTTCTTTTTTTTTCTTTCTTTCTCTCTTTCTTTTCCTTCTTTCTTTCTTTCTTTCTTTCTTTCTTTCTTTCTTTCTTTCTTTCTTTCTTTCTTTTTTCTTTCTTTCTTTCTTTCTTTCTTTCTTTCTTTCTTTTCTTTCTTTTTCTTTCTTTCTTTCCTTCTCTCTTTTTTTCTTTCTTTTCCTTTTTCTTTCTTTCTTTCTTTCTTTCTTTCTTTTTTCTTTCTTTCTTTTTCTTTCTTTCTTTCTTTCTTTCTTTCTTTCTTTCTTTCTTTCTTTCTTTCTTTCTTTCTTTCTTTTTCTTTCTTTCTTTTTCTTTCTTTTTTCTTTCTTTCTTTCTTTTCTTTCTTTCTTTTCTTTCTTTCTTTCTTTTCTTTCTTTCTTTTTCTTTCTTTCTTTCTTTCTTTTCTTTCTTTCTTTCTTTCTTTCTTTCTTTCTTTCTTTCTTTCTTTCTTTCTTTCTTTCTTTCTTTCTTTCTTTCTTTCTTTCTTTCTTTCTTTCTTTCTTTCTTTTCTTTCTTTCTTTCTTTCTTTCTTTCTTTCTTTCTTTCTTTCTTTCTCTTTCTTTCTTTCTTTCTTTCTTTCTTTCTTTCTTTCTTTCTCTTTCTTTCTTTCTTTCTTTCTTTCTTTCTTTCTATCTTTCTTTCTTTTTCTTTCTTTCTTCCTTTCTTTTTTCCTCTCTTTCTTTCTTTCTTTCTTTCTTTCTTTCTTTCCTCTTTTTACTTTCTTCTACTTCTTATCTAGTGTTCTACACTTTCTTCTTTCCTCCTTCTGTACCCTCTTGTCTACCCTATCCATATCTCTTTTCATTTCCATAAAAACAACTTCACTTTTTCCTCTCCCTTTTT
>NC_134806.1:19761776-19769276 GCF_046742065.1 Oratosquilla oratoria
GAAGAGAACAAAAGAGGAAAAAATGAAAAATAAAAGATAAAAGACGAAGTAAACCAGCTCGACCATTTCGCCCTCCCCAGTTGACGAAATCCTTTCTTTTTCTTGTTTGTGCGCCACTGCAATACTCGCGGGGGGGTAAATCCAAGTAACAGCATTTCGGCGTGGCTCCCTACAGGACACTAATGCCTCCAGGGCTTTCTCCTACAGCCATGTGTTATTCTGGTCAACCCCGGTTTTTTTTTTATTAAACTAAAGGTACCTAAAATAATATACATAACCTTGATTAACCCCTTCACTACCGAGGATGCTTTATAAGTTGCACTCTGGCACTAAGACTGGTTAAAAAGAATACGCGCACAGCAAAACGTAACTAAGAAATTAAGGTTGCCAGACAAGCGAGATCCAACCCAAAGGGCTTCTGTCATCTCCACAGAACAAAAAATAAGGAAAGGATAGGCCCAATTCAAAATTACGAAAATGTCATTATAGAACTGAAGAAAAAAAAATGAGGATTTTAACAGATATTTTCTCTCGGTGTCTATTAAGGAAAGGTTAGATAAGGTACCTAACTATGATCCGATTTTCAATTGGGAGGAAGAAAGTAGACTATCTTATACCAGCATTAGTAAGGTAGAAGTAGTCAAGCAGATTGAAAGACTTAAAGCTACAAAATCTCCGGGTCTAGACAAAAAAATTCCGAGAGTGCTTAAAGTGTAAATTTAAAATCTGCGACCAGTTAACAGAAATATTTAATAAGTCGTTTGACACTGGTTTTGTGCTTAATAGAGTTCAGGTTCCTTTATTGAAGATTAGTCTCCAGACATACTTGAATATCACAATTGTCTGCTGTATCAAAAAACAAAAGCAGGGTGTCGCAGTTTGGTACCAATATCGTAAATACATCTGATTTTATCATGGGTGTATTCTGGGCTGCAGATGAAATAAAATGTATTTACGATATTGATACTAAGCTACGATAACCTACAAATGTTCTTGATATGATACAACTGCCAAAAGAAATTTTTACAATCCCAGGTCAGGTACAGGGGAGTCTTGACTGTGTAGTATTGGTCTTATAGCAGATGATGAATCAGGATATCTTACAATATGCTTGTATGTTGATGTTATACCTTTTATATTTGTAATGCAGAAGTAGCAATCTAGAGTATGATCTTTTGGTTCTCTCCAAACCGAATGACAAAAGGCATATGGCGTGAACCTCTCGCCTCTGCAGTGAAAAGCCTGACACAGGTAACACAACACACATAAGGAGTCCAGCTTTCATCCTAGTCCCTCACTTTGCAGCCAAAATAATGTTGATAACATTTTTTAATTAATGAAGTGAAACGTCTTTGTGACTTCAATGTCAATGCACGGCAAATAAAGCAGAAAATCTCTGGGTGGCTTATACAGTTTCTTGTCATTATGAAGGTGAATGGTGGGTACGCTACTGTACAATACAACAAACTGATTACCACACAAAAGCCCACCACACAACCTCACAACAACACATCAAACAAAGTACTGCCAAACGTATAACAATCTCACGCAGTGTTGCCAAACTCAAGGCTGCCAACCACTTGATTGAAAATTATCCCACTTAACACACGTAACGTAGCATACCGTGGAACACAAAAACTGTGGGTGATGAAAAAACATTACATTATTTTTGGATTCTGCATGCAAAAACATATAAGATACAGTAACTGTTTTCCTTGAGACAAATTCTTTGTTGACCAATGTAATCAGACTGCTAAAACACTCAAAACGCGAATTAATCAACTCAAGAAATACGTTGGAGAGGAAAACCAATCTAGCGTTATATTCATTCACATGAACAATTTTAATCACCCAGTTGACTGGAATAACAATAACATTACAGAAAGAAATTTAACTGAATGTAGTTTGATCAAATCTAGTAAGGGAATAAATGTTAACCTCCATCAAGGTTTGTACAAATTAGTTAATCATGAAAGCCAAGATTTTTTATCTTATAATTGTAATATACCACTTGTCCTTTGCTTGTTGGATACCAGGACGGCAGTAAAATTGCGTGTGCTTCTTCCACTACCTCCCCGAATTCCTTCTTCATCACGTCTCATTCTGTATGTTCTTTCTTCCTTTTATAATTTCTTCTTCTTTGTATTAGAATTGCAGATGTAATTAGTTTATTTTTCCTGGTCGTTACTCCCGCATTTGTGAACACTTGCTCTTAGCGTTTTCAAAGCATATATGTATACATACATACATACATGCATACATACGTACATACATACATACATACATACATACATACATACATACATACATACATACATACATACATACATACATATATACATACATACATACACACACACACACACACACACACACACACACACACACACACACACACACACACACACACACACACACACACACACACACACACACACACACACACACACACACACACACACACACACGCCACACACACACATACACGGCTCGGTGGCGGATTGGTAAAGCACTGGCCTCACAAGCCAGAGAACCGGGGTTCGATTCCCCGGTCGGGCGGAGATAAGTTGGGTTTGTCTCCTTTCACATGTAGCCCCTGTTCACCTAGCAGCGAGTAGGTACGGGACGTTAGTCAAGGAGTTGTGACCTTGCTGTCCCGGTGTGTGGTGTGTGAGTGGTCTCAGACCTACCCAGAGATCGGCTAATAAGGAGCTCTGAGCACACTGCCGTAGGGTGGTGTCTGGCTGTCTCGACAGAGACTGCAGCAGATCCGAGGTGAATACATACACACACACACACACACACACACACACACACACACACACACACACACACACACACACACACACACACACACACACACACACACACACACACACACACACACACACACACACACACACACACACACACACACACACACACACACACACACACAGTGGGTCGTAATTCAGGTCAGTGTTGGACACAGAGATCCCCACGGTGCAGTCATCAACATATTTCCACCTGTGCGGTGTATCTGCCAGGGCATCGTTGATGAGTATCAGGAAACACAGTGGCCCCATTCTTGTTCCCTGAGGTACCCTACAGGAGAGATGCTGGACTGCAGAGACGTGTTCCTGATATCTGACAGCTTGACAGCGGTCCGTCAGGAAGTCAGACAGCCAAGGCACCAAGAACATGGGAAGACCTGGGTGGATGGCTTTGGTGATGATGATGGTATGATCTACAAGATCGAAGGCTTTCTTGAAATCAATGAACGGTACTGCAAGTGAAGTCTTGCGCTGTTCGAGATTTTTATAGATAAAGTCAAGGAAGCTGATAAGATAGTGAGTGGTGGAGGATGTTTTCACGTTACCAAACTCCTGGGTATCAATGTATTTGCTTACTTTGGGGTAAGCCCACTCGAAGACAAAATCCTAACAAATAAGACTAGGGATGGGAGTGATAGTAATGGGTCTGAGATCACTAAGGGATTGGGGATTGGAAGATTTGGGGATGGGAGTAATGAATCCTGTCTTTCAATCTGTGGGATATTTGCTCTGCTTAAGTGAGGCGTTGATAATTGAACAGATCGGGATGGCAAGTTCGCGAGCAAATTCACGATAAAGCTTGATGTGTAAGTCTACGGGTGTAGATGCCCTCTTTGGTTTGAGACTAGCGAGCTTCTTAAAAACCTGAGAAACATGAACTGTGGGTGGTGAAGAGGAGGGCAGGAAGGCAGGGAGGAGAGAAAGGTCAATGGATGGCAGTGTTTGACAGATAGAGGCAAATTGATTATTTACTTGCTCAACCGCAACGGTTGGGGGGAGTTGTGACAGGAGGGGGATGTCCGACGCCTGTCTCATGCCACACAGACTTTTGACCCTAATAAACAACATGCTGCTGTTCTGCTGTAAGTGCTTCATCTTCTTGGGGGTAGCACATCTTTTTGGCTCTTTTTATTTCCCTTATGACTTTGTTCCGGAGTTGTCTAAAAAGGTTTTTGTCAGGAAGGTAAATCATACCATAGTCTTGAGACCTCAATGATCCTGTGTTCCGTGACAGGCTTCGGCGTGAACACTTTGTGTGTGTGTGTGTGTGTGTGTGTGTGTGTGTGTGTGTGTGTGTGTGTGTGTGTGTGTGTGTGTGTGTGTGTGTGTGTGTGTGTGTGTGTGTGTGTGTGTGTGTGTGTGTGTGTGTGTGTGTGTGTGTGTGTGTGTGTGTGTGTGTGTGTGTGTGTGTGTGTGTGTGTATTTCTTGCGTTCCATGAAAGGTCCGAGGCATGGGCTTAATTGATACATATATATTGCATAGTTTAGCACAAAAAAGAGATGAGAGGAAATGTTTGGCAGGAAGTACCATGGCTGGAGTTAAGTGAGACAAATGAAAACATAGTCAGGACAGAGAGGAAGCGAGCTTAGAACACAAACATGCAAGGTCATATATGAATATAGGTACATGCTATCATCTGCATATAAATGCATATCTTCACATGTTAGTGTTTGTTGTGTAAAAACTGTTATGGATACATGTACTGGAGGAAGGGATTAAGTGACTAACGTTGTGGTGAGGATATTGATCCTCGTTCTTCATCCTCACAGATGAGATTGCCTTTGGTGAACACACACACACACACACACACACACACACACACACACACACACACACACACACACACACACACACACACACACACACACACACACACACACACACACACACACACACACACACACACACACAAAATAATAATAATAATGATAAATCAATACTAATGTACAATTCACAGGGATGAAAATCTTGCAGTCAGGCAAGAAGATGAAAATACGGCTCAGCCTAGGAAAACAGCCCCCTAGGGATGCAATTACCAAGGGCCTGACTTTAATCATAAAATTTTGTTTACTATCTTACGATACAGTACAATTTCTGTGACCAAAACTCAATTGAAAAATTTAGGGAATATAGATGTTTCAGTCCAGTCTGATTTCCTTTCCCCTATGATTGTGTCAATTAGTCGTGGAAAATTTATGGGTACGTGTATGAAACTGTGTGTGTATGTATGTATGGTTTTTGTGCGTGTGTGCATGCGTGTGTGCATGTGTGCATGCGTGTGTGTATGTGTGTGTGTGTATGTCTATGTGTGTGTGTGTGTGTGTGTGTGTGTGTGTGTGTGTGTGTGTGTGTGTGTGTGTGTGTGTGTGTGTGTGTGTGTGTGTGTGTGTGTGTGTGTGTGTGTGTGTGTGTGTGTGTGTGTGTGTGTGTGTGTGTGTGTGTGTGTGTGTGTATGTATGTGTCTTTGTGCGTGTGCGTTTGTACTTGCGTATGCATGCGTGCGTGTGTTTATGTGTGTTTTTGCCTTTGTGAAACCCAAATACTTTAGAAAAAATATCTAAGAACTTAGGAAAACTATGAAAAACACTGCAGCGGTCATGGAAGTCTTTTTGTCTAACGAGGATTAAGTTGAATCTGAACAAATACGAGAGAAAATCACATCAAATATATCAACTTTTATCAACTTTTTTTCTATCTTAAGGCTATCAACCCATAAGGAGATCATTAAGCCTGGTGTGAACCTGCGATCCAGTTTAATTTACCATTACAATTTCCACAAAAGTCCTGTTGTGAGCAAATAAAACATTACTTTATCAATTAGGGAACAGTCATTGGCCAAAACATTTGTCACGTTTAAAAGAATCTTGTTGAGTCTGTAATGACGTATAAGCGCCTTGTACCGTATGTTGTATTTCATGCAGTGTATGAGTATCCGTCTTATAGATAGTGGATATATATAAACATATTTGCCTCAAAATTAACCAAAGAAATAAATACACATTTGTTTTTCTATCAGGAAATATATACAAAAAATAGGAAAGAAAAAAGGAAGAAAAAATAGGAGATTTTGTATGTTCAGAAATTGATACAAACTCTGATTGTTTAAAAACAATTTCAGAATCTTTATCTGAATATAGCTAAACCTCACATTGGCAAATTACTTCCCGTAAAGACTCTTCCCTACCACACACACACACACACACACACACACACACACACACACACACACACACACACACACACACACACACACACACACACACACACACACACACACACACACACACACACACACACACACACACACACACACACACACACACACACACACACACACACACACACACACACACACACACACACACACACACACACACACACACACACACACACCAACCCCCCTCCTACCCCAAAAAAGTGAAACTCGGGTTAACAAACAAAGAACTTGCGTGTGTTTATCCATCCCAGGCAATTACGAGGCCAATTAGAGGAGGCAAACAAGCCACCACTCCCACCCCTCCCCCATCCACCCTTGTCCCCGACCTCCAACCGCCTCATCCCATTTTCTTTACCTCCCCCCCTCCTCCGGTCACAGACAAGTCATTCCTCTTCCTCTCTCCTCCTCTCACTCCTCTTTCCCTCTCCTCCTCTCACCCCTCTTTCACTCTCCTTCTCTCACCCCTCTTCCCCTCTCCTCCTCTCACCCCTCTTTCACTCTCCTTCTCTCACCCCTCTTCCCCTCTCCTCCTCTCACCCCTCTTCTACTCTCCTCCTCTCACTCCTCTTCCCCTCTCCTCCTCTCACTCCTCTTCCACTCTCCTCCTCTCACTCCTCTTCCCCTCTCCTCTTCTCTTCCTCTTCCCCTCTCCTCCTCTCACTCCTCTTCCCTTCTTCTCCTCTCACTTCTCTTCCCCTCTCCTCCCCTCACTCCTCTTCCACTCTCCTCCTTTCACTCCTCTTCCTCTCTCCTCCTCTCACTCCTCTTCCCCTCTCCTCCTCTCACTCCTCTTCTCCTCTCCTCCCCTCACTCCTCTTCTCCTCTCCTCCTTTCACTCCTCTTCCCCTCTCCTCCTCTCACTCCTCTTCCCCTCTCCTCCTCTCACTCCTCTTCCCCTCTCCTCCTTTCACTCCTCTTCCCCTCTCCTCCTCTCACTCCTCTTCCCCTCTCCTCCTCTCACTCCTCTTCCCCTCTCCTCCTCTCACTCCTCTTCCCCTCTCCTCCTCTCACTCCTCTTCTCCTCTCCTCATTTCACTCCTCTTCCCCTCTCCTCCTCTCACTCCTCTTCACCTCTCCTCCTCTCACTCCTCTTCCCCTCTCCTCCTCTTACTCCTCTTCCCCTCTTCTTCTCTCCATTCCGCCTGTTGTCTCTCCTCTCTCCTATCCTCTCCTATCTCCTCATACCATGAAATAGAGAAAGAGAGAGAGAGAGAGAGATAGAGAGAGAGAGAGAGAGAGAGAGAGAGAGAGAGAGAGAGATAGATAGATAGATAGATAGATAGATAGATAGATAGATAGATAGATAGATAGATAGATAGATAGATAGATAGATAGATAGATAGATAGATAGAGACAGACAGAGAGAGAGAGAAAGAATGTCAGAGAGACAAAGAGTGAGCGAGAGAGAGAGAGAGAGAGAGAGAGAGAGAGAGAGAGAGAGAGAGAGAGAGAGAGAGAGAGAGAGAGAG
>NC_134806.1:19779276-19781776 GCF_046742065.1 Oratosquilla oratoria
CCTGGAAGGGTGGCCGGCAAAGCGAAGTGGCCGGGCATAAGGAAGTAAATTCCTTACTTCTTTCTTTCCTATCCTCACGCGTCCAATTTACTCGTTTCTGTTGGAATCAAGGGAAATTTCCTTGGTAGCACTGCCCGTCCAGCTCCTGTGCCCCAATGTGCCAACACGCCGCCCCTGCTGTAGTGTCCCCTTAGTGCACATAGCTTTGTGATATAATAGAATTGTTAATCTTGCTCAAATCATTGTGTATGTAAATTATAATCAAAATTGTATATTATAAATATTATGTCACATACATGGATGACCATTATTTTGTTAAATATATTTATGTATATAAAATTTTGATTAATGGTCATCCATGTATGTGACATAATAATGGATGACCATTATTTTGTTAAATATATTCATGTATACACAGTTTTTTATTAATGGTCATACATGCATGTGACATAATATTTATAATATACAATTTTGATTATATTTTACATACACAATGATTTGAGCAATTTTGATTAATGGTCATCCATGTATGTGACATAATATCTATGATATACAATTTTGATTATAATTTACATACATAATGGTTTGAGCAAGATTAACAATTTTATTATATCACAAAGCTATGAGCACTAAAGCGTGCCACACTCCTCTCATGGAACGAATCGTCACCTCTGCCTCTACATATTTATCTAAATCTCTCCGGCGTTTAGAATAAAACTTCTTGTGGTTTCTGATAGAAAGAGTTCTGTCTACTCCAACGATGAAAAATTGAGTAACGAAAGAAGAATCTCTCCAGAAAAAAAAAAAAAAAAAAAAAAAAAAAAAAATTATATATATATATATATATATATATATATATATATATATATATATATATATATATATATATATATATATATATATTTCTCTTGATGGACTGTAGGGAAAATATTGGCTAGCATCTGGTAATTATGATCCACTAGGCGAAACCTGTACTTAGTTGTATTTCACTTAGAAGCAAATTGTACCTTCCCTTCACACAAAAAAAAGAAAAAAGAAAAAAGAAAGGATAGTTGCTGGTGTAAAGGAAAAGTCTTAAAAATTTTCCTTTCAGAAAAAAACTACTCATGAGATAAAAAAAAAAAATGGACAAGAGAGTTCTAGAACTTCTTGCATGGAAAGAAAAAGATTACGCAGGAACCAAGTACAGAGAGATAAAGATAATAACAGATAAAAAAAAACACTGTTATTCACGGAAGCTTTAGAATCTCCCTAGCAGAACAATCCTCTTGACTGAAGGATATCTAAGACATGTAGAAGGCTTGTAGTAAGCTTCTGTCATCTATTTGCTCTGTCTGCTCAGATATCAACCATCGGTAACTATTGAGAGTCAAAAACTTGTTCACGTAGTTAAGGCAACGATGCCTTTCCATGCAGCAGAATTACCAATTATCTGTATCCATTGAGAATCGAACATTGGTTCACGTAGTTATGACAACGACGCCAACCGAAGTTGCATGAAACGTGGATGTTTCTTTACGTCCAAATGCGTTCCCTCAGCTGAAGACAATCGTCTGATGTTAGCGTGGCGATGGTGGATTTGTTTACGTTTTGTAAGTACAAAGGTCTGGGAACAATTACATTTTGATACCGGGTAATGTTGTCTGAACACTTGCGTTATCTTACCCTGAGTGAGGTGACTCCAGTAGTGAATATTTTTCTTTCTTTCTTTCGTTCTAACTTACTTTCTTCCTTCCTTCCTTCCTTCCTTCCTTCCTTCCTTCCTTCCTTCCTTCCTTCCTTCCTTCCTTCCTTCCTTCCTTCCTTCCTTTCTTCCTTCCTTCCTTCCTGTCTTTCCTTTTTTTGTCTTCTTTCTTCTTTGTTCTTTCTTTCTTTCTTTTTTCTTTATCTCTCTTTATTTCCTTCTTTCTTTCTTTTTCTTACTTTCTGTCTTTCTTTCTTTCTTTCTTTCTTTCTTTCTTTCTTTCTTTCTTTCTTTCTTTCTTTCTTTCTTTCTTTCTTTCTTTCTTTCATTCTTTCTTTCTTTCTCTTTCTTTCTTTCTTTTTTCTTTCTTTCTTTCTTTCTTTCTTTCTTTCTTTCTTTCTTTCTTTCTTTCTTTCTTTCTTTCTTTCTTTCTTTCTTTCTTTCTTTCTTTCTTTTTCTTTCTTTCTTTCTTTCTTTCTTTCTTTCTTTCTTTCTTTCTTTGTCTTCTTTCTTTCTTTCTCTCTTTCTTTTGTCTTCTTTCTCTCTTTCTTTTGTCTTCTTTCTTTCTTTCTTTTGTCTTCTTTCTTTCTTCCTCTCTTTCTTTCTCCCTTCCTTTCTTTCTTCTTCTTTCTTTCTTTCTCTTTTTCTTTCTTTTGCCTTCTTTCTTCTTTCTTTTTTCTTTCTTTCTCTTTCTTTTTCATGTTTTAAGAACTCAAAAACTTTGTCAAGAGGCTCTAAATTAGGGCAAAATTCCTCACCTTTGCCCGACGTACTCAGATAGCCTGGTTAAATGTGAGTCCATTATGAAGTACGTTG
>NC_134806.1:19804276-19814276 GCF_046742065.1 Oratosquilla oratoria
GGTGATAAGGTGTGGAAGAGAAAGAGGAGGAAAAGGAGAAAAATAAAGCAGAAGAATTAGGAGGAAAAGAAGATAGAGTAAGAGTAGGTGAAGGAGATGTAGAAGGAAGAGAAGGAGAAGGAGAAGGAGAAGGAGAAGGAGAAGGAGAAGGAGAAGGAGAAGGAAAAGGAGAAGGAGAAGGAGAAGGAGAAGGAGAAGGAGAAGGAGAAGGAGAAGGAGAAGGAGAAGGAGAAGGAGAAGGAGAAGGAGAAGGAGAAGGAGAAGGAGAAGGAGAAGGAGAGGGAGAAGGAGAAGGAGAAGGAGAAGGAGAAGGAGAAGGAAAAGGAGAAGGAGAAGGAAAAGTAGAAGGAGAAGGAAAAGGAGAAGGAGAAGTAGAAGGAGAAGGAGAAGGAGAAGGAGAAGGTGAAGGTGAAGGAGAAGGAGAAGGTGAAGGAGAAGGAGAAGGAGAAGGAGAAGGAGAAGGAGAAGGAGAAGGAGAAGGAGAAGGAGAAGGAGAAGGAGAAGGAGAAGGTGAAGGAGAAGGAGAAGGAGAAGGAGAAGGAGAAGGATAAGGAGTAGGTGAAGGAGAAGGAGAAGGAGAAGGAGAAGGAGAAGGAAAAGGAGAAGGAGAATGGGAAGGAAATGGAGAAGGAGAAGAAGAAGGAGAAGAAGAAGGAGAAGGAGAAGGAGAAGGTGAAGGAGAAGGAGAAGGAGAAGGAGAAGGAGAAGGAGAAGGAGAAGAAGAAGGAGAAGGAGAAGGAGAAGGTGAAGGAGAAGGAGAAGGAGAAGGAGAAGGAGAAGGAGAAGGAGAAGGAGAAGGAGAAGGAGAAGGAGAAGGAGAAGGAGAAGGAGAAGGAGAAGGAGAAGGAGAAGGAGAAGGAGAAGGAGAGGAAGAAGGAGAAGGAGAAGGAGAAGGATAAAGATAAAGATAAAGATAAAGATAAAGATAAAGATAAAGATAAAGATAAAGATAAAGATAAAGATAAAGATAAAGATAAAGATAAAGATAAAGATAAAGATAAAGATAAAGATAAAGATAAAGATAAAGATAAAGATAAAGATAAAGATAAAGATAAAGATAAAGATAAAGATAAAGATAAAGATAAAGATAAAGATAGAGATAGAGATAGAGATAGAGATAAGGATAAGGATAAGGATAAGGATAAGGATAAGGATAAGGATAAGGATAAGGATAAGGATAAGGATAAGGATAAGGATAAGGATAAGGATAAGGATAAGGATAAGGATAAGGATAAGGATAAGGATAAGGATAAGGATAAGGATAAGGATAAGGATAAATAGAAAGAGAAAGAGAAAGAGAAAGAGAAAGAGAAAGAGAAAGAGAAAGAGAAAGAGAAAGAGAAAGAGAAAGAGAAAGATATGGATAAGGAGAAGGGGAAGGAGAAGGAGAAATAGACGAAGAAGTAGAAGGAGAAACAGACGGAGATGAGGAAAGGTATATGGAGAAATGGGAAGTGAAATGGATGAAAAACAAAAGAAGTGCCTCGGACAGGTAAATAGGAAATCAAAAAGAGGAGGTGGGAAGAAATGACGAAGATAAAGTAAGGATAGGAAAGAGAATGAGATGAAGAAAGAGAATGGAAGAAGAAAGTATAAGAAAGATGAGTAAGGAAGGTCAACTTTCGAAAGAGGAGAGGAAGTGTTTAGGGGAAGTTGGTAGAGATAAGAGAGAGAGAGGCAGAGCAAAGAGAGCAAAGAGAGTGGAGGGAAGACAGGAGGAAGGTAAGAATGACAAGGCAAAGGAGAAATAGAGGTGAGGGAGAAAGAACTGAGAGAGGAGAAAAGGACGAAAGGAGAATTGAGAGAAATGAGAAAGTTATGTGAAAAGGGAAATAGAGAAAGAAAGGATAGAGAAGAGAGGAGAGAGAAAGATGGGGAGAGGACAAAAGGACGACGAAAATGTGGATAAAGAGAGAGAGAGAGGAGATTTTATTTATTTATTCATTTATTTATTTTATTATTTTTTTTTTTAAGTATTTCCGTTCTGGTCTACGCTAGGCTTTTATCCAATTATTATTATTATTATTTTTTTTTTTTTAGTCGACTAATGATCTTGGACTAGAAAGATTCTTTGATCAATCGAGACTTGTGTCCCAGTCCAGTAGTCCAACTAAATAAGATCGTCTGTTATCAGGGTTCAAATCCCGCACACCTCTCCGATAAAGGTCACGGCTTCGGCCGCAACTACCCGCCTCTTGTCTTAATGCCTTCACCTTCTTCTATCAACCAGTATCAATCAGAATTAATCAATATCAATCATAATTAAAAGAAATATATCAAGGCGCAACACATTTGCAAGGGGATTCAAGGAAGGAGATTGGAAAGGGTCTGAAAATAGAATGAAAGTAAACATGAAGAATTGAGATAGAAAGAGTCCTTGGAATAGATCAATTGAGATAGAAAGAGTCTTTGGAATAGATGAATTGAGATAGAAAGATTCCTTGGAATAGATCAATGGAGAACTTGATGACCGACTGGTTGAAGTACTCGACTTGATGTCAGAGGGTTTCCAGATCGATTCCAGGCCTCAGACAATGTTTACTCGGGATAATTGGCCCATGCCCTCTTCCAGCAGAGGACTCTATCCAGTAGAAGACTCGTTCTGGATCATCCGCCATCTTTGACTCGATTGTCCCCAACGAAATAATTTAACTTAAATGGTAAACTTTATAGACTTCGTTATCAAACACGCCGAGTGAGATTTACAGGATAACAAAGGAAAAAGGAAGGAAAGGACAGAGGAAGGAAAGGAAAGGGAAAGGAAAGAGGAAGAGGACAGGGAAGAAGAGTAAGAAAAGAGAAGGAAAAGAGTAACGAAGGTGGTGGTGAGGAGCTTACGGTAGGAGACGCTGAGTACCTGCGGCCGAAGCCGTCGCTTTTGCATTGTGATTGGGACTATTAGGGTAGGTAAAAATCAATGCTGGGAATCGGAGAGAGGTGTTGGACTCAAACCCTTGACTAAGCGAATGCGAGACCAGCACGCTACCGACTACGCCACTGCATAAAGGAAAGGGGAAGAAGGAAAGGGGGAAAATGATAGAGAAAGGAAAAGTAGGAAAATGAGATGGGAAATGGTAGAAGGAAAGAGAAATAGGAAAGGCGCGAAAGAAATTAACGAAACACAGATGAGAAAGGAATGACGAGAAAGTGTGTAGAATGTCAAAGACAATGATAATGAGGATGCGAAGTGACGATGAGAGATAAGTTGGGAGAGAAATAAAGGGTGAAGGGGGGAAAGGGGAAAGGGGAAAGGGGAAAAACATAAGAACATAAGGATAAAGGAGACTGCAAAAGATCCTAAGGCCTACACTAGGCAGATCCTTATCCATCACCACCTGTCATCCTCATCCATAAAGTTGTCTAATCGTTTCTTAAATTAACTGATAGTTTCAGCGCCTACTACATGGTTACTAAGTTTATTCCATTCATCGACCACCCTAATAGTGAACCATTTCTTGCCTATTTCCTTCTTAAATCTAGATTTGTCCAGTTTATACCCATTACTGCGAGTCCTGCCCTGTGGTTTTATTATGATGACCTTGTTTGCATTACCCTTGCTATAGCCTTTGATCCACTTGAACACTTTTATTAGATTACCCCGCACTCTGCGTCTTTCCAGAGAGTGTAAGTATAGGTGCCTAATCCTCTCTTCGTAAGGGAAATTGCCTAGTCCATGTATCATTTTGGTCATTCTTCTCTGTACTGATTCTAGTGAATTTATGTCCATTCTGTAGGACGGAGACCAAAACTGTACCGCATAGTCAAGGATGGGTCTAACTATCGCTAGATAGAGTTTAATAATTACCTCTGCACTTCTATTCGTTACCGTCCTAGCAATGAAGCCTAATGCGCTGTTAGCTTTATTTCTGGCGCTAATGCACTGCTTCCTGGTTTTAAGGTCCGGACTCACCAGAACTCCCAAGTCCCTCTCGCACTCAGATTTTTCTAAAAACGTGTTATCTAAGTTGTATCTATTTTCGGGGTTGTGTAGCCCTACGTTTAACACGCTACACTTAGAGATATTGAAGTTCATTTGCCATTTCACCGACCATGTTAACAGTTTATTAAGATCATCCTGCAGAATCTGGGCATCGTCTCCTGACCTAATTAGGCGTCCTATTTTAGTGTCGTCCGCAAACTTACTAACATCACTATTTAACCCATCGTCTAAGTCGTTTATATACATAATGAACAACAAGGGACCCAAAACCGAGCCCTGGGGGACCCCGCTAGTAACATTGCCCCACCTAGATTTTATTCCATTTATGGTGACCCGCTGTTTTCTGTTACTAATCCAAGCTCTAATCCATTCTAACACTTTTCCTCCTATGCCATGGGCTTTGATTTTATTTAGTAGTCTCTGGTGTGGCACTTTGTCAAACGCTTTGCTAAAGTCAAGGTAAATAACATCGTAATTTTCATTGTTGTCTGACGCCTTATATACTTTAGTGTAAAAGGATAGAAGATTAGTCACACATGACTTACCCTTGGAGAAACCATGCTGTGAATCACGAATTAAATTATGCCCTTCAATGTGTTCTCTGAGTCTATTTACTATTATTGATTCAAGCATTTTTCCTATAACCGATGTCAAACTGATTGGCCTGTAGTTGCATATAGACGATCTATCTCCCTTCTTAAAAACAGGAACAACGTTTGCCTGCCTCCAAGTAGTTGGAACAGAACCAGTGTCTACCGATTTATTGAATATTTCAGTTAACTGGTCGCAGATTTTAAATTTACACTCTTTAAGCATTCTTGGAAAAAAATCGTCTGGACCCGGAGATTTTGTAGCTTTAAGTCTGTCAATCTGCTTGACTACTTCTTATTTACTAATTTTGATATTAGTTAGACTACTTTCTTCATCCCCTCTGAAAATCGGATCGCAGTCAGGTACTTTATCTAACCTCTCATTAGTAAACACCGATAGAAAATAATTGTTAAACTCCTCACTCATTTTTTCCTCCGATCCTATCATGACATTTTCATTGTTTTAATTGGTCCTATTCTTTCTTTATTTTTTGTTCTATAGAGGCGAAAGAAACCCTTTGGGTTGGATTTTGCTTGACTGGCAACCTTGTACGTGTATTCCTTTTAACCAGCCTTGCCATTACGTTATATCTTGATCTAAGGTGTGATTCCCTGTTTTTTTTTATTTCTACGTAAAGGGGGATGGGGAAAGGGGAAAAGGGGAAAAGGGGAAAAGGGGAAAGGAGTAAACGGGGAAAGGGTAAGGGGTAAGGGGGAAAGGGGAAGTGTGAAAAGGGAAAGGGGAAAGGGGAAAGAAGGAAAGGGGGAAAGGGGAGAGGGGAAAGGGGAAAGGGCAAAGGGAAGGGGGAAAAGGGAAAAGGGAAAGGGGAAGGGAGAAAGGGGAATAGGGAATGGGAGAAAGGGGAAAGGGAACGGCGGAAAGGGAAAAGGAGTAAGGAAGGGGAAACGGGAAAAGGGAAATAGATAAGGGGAAAAGGGAAGGGGAAAGGGGAAAAGGGAAGGGAAAAGGGGAAAGGGGAAGGAAAGGGGAAAGGGAAAAGGGGAAAGGGAGAAGGGAAAGGGGAAGGAAAGTGAAGGAGAAAGGGGAACGGGAAAGGGGAAAGGGGAAATGGAGAAGAGGGAAGGGCAAAGGGGAAAGGGGAAAGGTGAAAGGGGAAAGGGGAAAGGGGAAGGGAAAGGGGAAATGGGGAAAGGGGAGATGGGAAATGGAAAAGGGGAAAAAGGGAAAGGGGAAAGGGGAAGGGGGAAGGGGAGAAGGGAAAGGGGAAAGGGGGAAGGGGAAGGGGAAAGGGGGAAAGGGAAAGGGGAACGGGGAACGGGGAGGGAAAAGGGGAAGGGGAAATTGGAAGGGGAAAGGGGAAAGGGGAAAGGGAAAAGGAAAGGGGAAGGGGAAGGGGAAGGGAAAGGGGAAAGGGGAAGGGGGAAAAGGGGAAAAGGGAAAGGGGAAAGGGGAAACGGGAAAGAGGAAAGGGGAAAAGGGAAAGGGGAAAGAGGAAAGGGGAAAGGGTAAGGGGAAAGGGTAAGGGGAAAGGGGAAAGGGGAAAAGGGAAAGGGGAAAAGGGAAAGGGGAAAAGGGAAAGGGGAAAGGGGAAAAGGGAAAGGGGAAAAGGGAAAGGGGAAAAGGGAAAGGGGAAAAGGGAAAGGGGAAAAGGGAAAGGGGAAAAGGGAAAGGGGAAAAGGGAAAGGGAAAGGGGAAGAGAAAGGGAAAGGGAAAGGGGAAAGGGGAGAAGGGAAAGAAAAAAGGGAAAGGGGAAAGGGGAAAGGGGAAAGGGGAAAGGGGAAAGGGGAAAGGGGAAAGGGGAAAGGGGAAAGGAGAAGAGCGAAGGTGTACGAAGAGGAGAAGGAGAATATAGTGGGAAAGGGAAAGAGAAGTGAAATGGAATGGAGAAAGTGGAATGAAAGGAGAAAGCGAAAGGGAATTGGTAGGTGGAAGGGAAAGTGGAAGGAGAACTGAAATATGAAGGAAAAAGGGAAGGAAATCGGAAGGGGAAGGGGAAGGGGAAGGGGAAGGGGAAGGGGAAGGGGAAGGGAAAAGGAGATGGAGAGGGAAATGGAAAGGGAAAGGGAAGAGGAAAGGGAATGGGAAGAGAAGGGGAAGGGGAGGGGAAGGGGAAGGGGAAGGGGAGGGGAAAGGGGAAGGGGAAGGGGAAGGGAAAGGGTAAGGGAAAGGGGAGGGGGAGTGGACGGGAAGGGGAAGGGGAAAGGGAAGGGGAAGGGGAAGGGGAAGGGAAAGGGGAAGGGGAAGGGAAGAGGAACGACAATGGGAAGGGGAAGAGGAAAGGAAAATGGAAAAGGAAATGAAAATGAAAATGAAAATGAAAATGAAAATGAAAATGGTAAGTGAAAATATAATTAAAGAAATACAGATACAATACAAATCAACAAGAGACAAAACCACAGGAACAGAGGCTTAGATATGATACAATGACAAAGACTCACTCAATCACTCCGGTGGTGGTCGGGCCACTTACTGACCCCTCACCACTAGCACCAAATGCCTCCAGACTCTACGGTCCTTCACAAAGACCCTCTCTTCATTCCCTCCCTCTCTAGTTCCTCCACAAAGACCCTCTCTTTATTCCCTTCCTCCCTACGTTCCCACAAAGACCTCGCTTCATTCCTCTCTCCCTACTTCCTCCACAAGACCCCTCTTCATTCCCTTCCTCCCTAAGTCCTCCACAAAGACCCTCTCTTGATTCCCTTCCTCCCTACGTTCCCACAAAGACTCTCTCATTCCCTTCCTCCCTACATCCTCCACAAAGACCCTCTCTTCATTCCCTTCTTCCCTATGTTCCTCCACAAAGACCCTCTTTTTCATTCCCTTCCCCCTACATTCCTCCACAAAGACCCTCTCTTTATTCCCTTCCTCCCTACGTTCCTCCACAAAGACCCTCTCTTCATTCCCTTCCTCCCTACGTTCCTCCACAAAGACCCTCTCTTCATTCCCTTCCTCCCTACGTTCCTCCACAAAGACCCTCTTCATTCCCTTCCTCCCTACGTTCTTCCACAAAGACCTCTCATTCCCTTCCTCCCTACGTTTCTCCACAAGGACCCTCTCTTCATTCCCTTCCTCCCTACGTTCCTCCACAAGGACCGTCTTTTCATTCCCTTCCTACCTACGTTCTTTCGCAAAGACCCTCTCTTCATTCCCTTCCTCCCTACGTTCCTCCACAAAGACCCTCTCTTCATTCCCTTCCTCCCTACGTTCCTCCACAAGGACCACCTCTTCATTCCCTTCGTCCCTACGTTCCTCCACAAAGACCCTCTCTTCATTACCTTTCTCACCTACGTTCCTCCACAAAGACCCTCTCTTCATTCCCTCCCTCCCTACGTTCCTCCACAAAGACCTTCTCCTCATTCCCTTCCTCCCTACGCTCCTCCACAAAGACCCTCTCTTCATTCCCTCCCTCCCTACGTTCCTCCACAAAGACCCTCTCTTAATTCCCTTCCTCTCTACGTTCTTCCACAAAGACCCTCTCTTCATTCCCATCCTCCCTACGCTCCTCCACAAAGACCCTCTCTTCATTCCCTCACTCCCTACGCTCCTCCACAAGGACCCTCTCTTCATTCCCTTCCTCCCTACGTCCCTCCACAAAGACCCTCTCTTCATTCCCTTCCTCCCAACGTTCCTCCACAAAGACCCTCACTTCATTCCCTTCCTTCCTACATTCCTCCACAAAGACCCTCTCTTCATTCCCTTTTTCCGTTCCTCCACAAAGACCCTCTCTTCATTTCCTTCTTCCGGTCCTCCACAAAGACCCTCTCTTCATTCCCTTCCTCCCTACGTTCCTCCACAAAGACCCTCTCTTCATTCCTTTTTTCCGTTCCTCCACAAAGACCCTCTCTTCATTCCCTTCTTCCGCTCTTCCACAAAAACCCTCTCTTAATTACCTTTCTCCCTACGTTCCTCCACAAGGACCCTCTCTTCATTCCTTTTTTCCGTTCCTCCACAAAGACCCTCTCTTCATTTCCTTCTTCCGGTCCTCCACAAAGACCCTCACTTCATTCCCTTCCTTCCTTACGTTCCTCCACAAAGACCCCCTCTTCATTCCCTTCCTCCCTACGTTCCTCCACAAAGACCCTCTCTTCATTCCCTTCCTCCCTACGTTCCTCCACAAAGACCCTCTCTTCATTCCCTTCCTCCCTACGTTCCTCCACAAAGACCCTCTCTTCATTCCCTCCCTCCCTACGTTCCTCCACAAAGACCTTCTCTTCATTCCCTCCCTCCCTACGTTCCTCCACAAAGACCCTCTCTTCATTCCCTCCCTCCCTACGTTCCTCCACAAAGACCCTCTCTTCATTCCCTCCCTCCCTTTGTTCCTCCACAAAGACCCTCACTTCATACCTTTCCTTCCTACATTCCTCCACAAAGACCCTCTTTTCATTCCCTTTTTCCGTTCCTCCCCAAAGACCCTCTCTTCATTTCCTTCTTCCGGTCCTCCACAAAGACCTTCTCTTCATTCCCTTCCTCCCTACGTTCCAACACAAAGACCCTCTCTTAATTTCCTTCCTCCCTACGCTCCTCCACAAAGACCCCCTCTTCATTCCTTTTTTCCGTTCCTCCACAAAAACCCTCTCTTAATTACCTTTCTCCCTACGTTCCTCCACAAAGACCCTCTCTTCATTCCTTTTTTCCGTTCCTCCACAAAGACCCTCTCTTTATTCCCTTCTTCCGCTCCTCCACAAAGACCCTCTCTTTATTCCCTCCCTCCCTACGTTCCTCCACAAAGACCCTCCCCCCCTCTCCCCCCTTAAGACCTGGTTGCAACGTGCGAATGGGGGCGAGGGGGAGAGGGAGGGAGGGGTGGGTGGGAGGAGGAGATATAAATGATACACACAAGTGGAAGAGCGACAAGGAACACGCAGGGCCGCCGGCCTGGACGTGGAGTCAGGCGCCCTTAGATAAGAAAGGCGCACGCGAAAGGGGTCGTGACACGGAAGTTTGAGCATGAAAAAAGGGAACGGGCAATGCGGGTAATGGGAAAGGTAAGAAACAGGGTAATAAAAAGGGAACGAAAAGGAGAACAGAAAGGGGTAATGAAAAGTGGAGCTAAAAGGGGAACGGAAAGGGGAGTAAAAAGGGATATGGAAAAGGTAATGACCAGAATGGGAAAGGTAATGAAATGGAATGGAATTTATGTTAAATTGAGTGATTAAGAGGATAATGGGTAATGAGGGCAATGAAAAGGTAATAAAAAAGATAATAAGAAGATAATTGGAAGGGTTTTGAGAAGGGTAATGAAAATGGTAATTAAAATAGTAACACAATGGGATAGAAATGATGATAGCATAGGTAAGGAAGAGGGTAATAGGCAATACAAGTAATGGGTAATAAAGGGTAATGAAGATTATGAAAGAATTATGAAGAAGGTAATGAAAGGAACAGTAAAAGTTTTAATGGAACATAATGAAAAGTGTGATGATATAGGTAATAAGAAAATATAACATATATAGATTTTTCTTACAGAAGAATATGGACCTTTTGTCACTTGTGATTATTTCCAAAGCA
>NC_134806.1:19819276-19821776 GCF_046742065.1 Oratosquilla oratoria
GGAGGAGTTGGAAAAAGATGGACGAATTGATGGAAGTAGTAGAATATGAAGAAGAAGGATGAGAAGTAGGATAGATTTCTGAGGTGGAAGTAGAGGAATAGAGGGGAGTGTTAGGAGTAGAAGGAGAAGTACGAAGAGGAGTTGATGGAAGAGTTAGAGTAGTAGAATATGAATAAGAAGGATGAGGAGTAGATAAGTTTCTGAGGTGGAAGTAGATAAATAGGTGGAGTGTTAGGAGTAGAAGAAGTACGAAGAGAAGTTGATGGAAGAGTTAGAGTAGTAGAATATGAAGAAGAAGGATGAGGAGTAGATAAGTTTCTGAGGTGGTAGTAGAGGAATAGAGGGGAGTGTTAGGAGTAGAAGGAGAAGTACGAAGAGGAGTTGATGGAAGAGTAAGAGTAGTAGAATATGAAGAAGAAGGATGAGAAGTAGGATGGATTTCTGAGGTGGAAGTAGAGGAATAGAGGGGAGTGTTAGGAGTAGAAGGAGAAGTACGAAGAGGAGTTGATGGAAGAGTTAGAGTAGTAGAATATGAAGAAAAAGGATGAGGAGTAGATACGTTTTTGAGGTGGAAGTAGAAGAATAGAGGAAGTGTTAGGAGTAGAAGGAGAAGTACGAAGAGGAGTTGATGGAAGAGTTAGAGTAGTAGAATATGAAGAAAAAGGATGAGAAGAAGGATAGATTTCTGAGGTGGAAGTAGATAAATAGGTGGAGTGTTAGGAGTAGAAGAAGTACGAAGAGAAGTTGATGGAAGAGTTAGAGTAGTAGAATATGAAGAAGAAGGATGAGGAGTAGATACGTTTTTGAGGTGGAAGTAGAAGAATAGAGGAAGTGTTAGGAGTAGAAGGAGAAGTACGAAGAGGAGTTGATGGAAGAGTTAGAGTAGTAGAATATGAAGAGGAAGGATGAGGAGTAGATAAGTTTCTAAGGTGGAAGTAGATGAATAGGAGGAGTGTTAGGAGTAGAAGGAGAAGTACGAAGAGGAGTTGATGGAAGAGTTAGAGTAGTAGAATATGAAGAAAAAGGATGAGAAGAAGGATAGATTTCTGAGGTGGAAGTAGAGGAATAGAGGAGAGTGTAAGGAGTAGAAGGAGAAGTACGAAGAGGAGTTGATGGAAGAGTTATAGTAGTAGAATATGAAGAAAAAAGAATGAGGAGTTGGATAAGTTTCTAAGGTGGAAGTAGATGAATAGGAGGAGTGTTAGGAGTAGAAGGAGAAGTACGAAGAGGAGTTGATGGAAGAGTTAGAGTAGTAGAATATGAAGAAAAAGGATGAGAAGAAGGATAGATTTCTGAGGTGGAAGTAGATGAATAGGGGGGAGTATTAGGAGAAGTAGACGTACGAAGAGGAGTTGATGGAGGAGTTAGAGTAGTAGAATATGAAGAGGAAGGATGAGGAGTAAATAATTTTCTAAGGTGGAAGTAGATGAATAGGGGGGAGTGTTAGGAGTACAAGGAGAAGTACGAAGAGGAGTTGATGGAAGAGTTAGATTAGTAGAATATGAAGAAGAAGGATGAGGAGTAGATAAGTTTCAAAGGTGGAAGTAGATGAATAGGGGGAGTGTTAGGAGTAGAAGGAGAAGTACGAAGAGGAGTTGATGGAAGAGTTAGAGTAGTAGAATATGAAGAAGAAGGATGAGGAGTAGGATAGATTTCTGAGGTGGAAGTAGAGGAATAGAGGAGAGTGTAAGGAGTAGAAGGAGAAGTACGAAGAGGAGTTGATGGAAGAGTTAGAGTAGTAGAATATGAAGAAGAAGGTAAGTAGATAAGTTTATGAGGTGGAAGTAGATGAATAGGTGGAGTGTTTGGAGTAGAAGAAGTACGAAGAGGAGTATGAAGATTGTTAGGATGAAGTGGATCAAGTGGAAGAGTAAGGGAGTGGACAAAAGGCGAGAAAGTGGAATGAGTTGACAATGGCTATGTATAAAGGAAGGAGCAGGTGGAGTAGTGTATATGATGATGATGATATGGTTTAACGTCACACACTCCCCCCCCCCCTTATCGGGAGGCTAGGACGGTGCCCCTCACAGAAGGCTTCGTAGCGTGGAATTTAATGAACCATGCCCTTGGTTCAACTTCGCCGGTGGCAGAATTCGAACCGCCCTCACCTCGACCTTTGCCGCAAGTAACGACGCCCTAACCCGCTCAGCCAATGTATGGATTATATATGGATTATGAATAAAGGTCAGAGGAAGAGGATTTGGAGGAGGAGGAGGAGGAAGAGATGGAAGAGGAAAGGGAGGAGGAGGAAAGAAGGAAGACTGGGACCGAGAGTGGTTGGAGGAATAGGATGACATGGAGGAGTAGATGTGGAGGGATAGAAATAGGTGGAGGAATGGAGGGTTGTAGTGCAAGAAATGGAGTAGAAAAAGGAGATGAAGAAGGAGGAGGAGAAGGAGGAGGAGGAGGAGGAGGAGGGGGAAGAGGAGGAGGAGGAGGAGGGGAGGAGGAGTAGGGGGAGAAGGAGGAGGAGGAGGAGGAGGAGGAGGAGGGGGAGGAG
>NC_134806.1:19829276-19835067 GCF_046742065.1 Oratosquilla oratoria
GGAGAAGGCGAGGGTGAGGAGGTAGGGGTGAGGGTGGGAGGGGAGAAAGTGGGTGATGGGGGACGGGGGGGGGTAGCAATGGGAAGAGGAGAGGAGAGGGAGATATCTGATCCCAAAGGATTTTTTTTTTTTTTTACTTCTATTGAGAGTCATAACGATGTTCAAAATAAGAAAAAAAAAAACAGTTTCAAGGTCGTATATCCGTCAAATATTTGCTGGAACATCAACAACCTATGCTATGTTAAATTAATCTCATCAGCTCCTGAATAGACGTAAGAGCCTTGCGCTGAAGAAGCAAACATCTTAAACTCCATTTTCATTGAAAACAGGGGAATTGGCAGACTATTTGACGATCATCATAATTTTTTTTAAATGATTTCCGGATTGTGTTTTCAATCAAGATTTCCTAAATGATCTTTATTTTTTATTTTTTTTTGGTTAAATTGATTCAGCTTTTGGGATTTCAATGCGAAGAGATAAAATTTTCATATTCATCGTAATTGGCGTCATTTGCCCGAGTTCCCTCGAGGGCTGCTCGAAGAAAACGGAGAATAGGGGAGCAAACGAAATTTGCGAAAGAAAATGGGCTGAGGAAGAAGGCAAGGAGAAGAGAAAGATGAAGTATACAATAGGCAAATATGTTTGAAAATAAAAGAATAACAGGATAAGGGCATAGGAATAGAGATAGGTAGATACATACATACATACATACATACATACATACATACATACATACATACATACATACATACATACATACATACATACATACATACATACATACATACATACATACATACATACATACATACATACATACATACATACATACATACATACATACATCCATACATACATACGAACATACATACATACCAAACATACGTACATACATAGATACATGCATACATAAATACATACATACATACATACATACATACATACATACATATATACATGCATACATAATTCATACATACATATATACATAAAAACAATACATACATACGCACATATATACATACATACATACATACACACACACACACAAATACATACATACATACATACATACATAAATACATTACATACATACATACACACATACATAAATGCATACATGCATGCATGCATACATACAAGTATGCATACAAACATACATAATATACATACAACGCATACATACATACATCCTTTCATACATCCATCCATACATACATACAAACATACATACATACATACATAAAAACATACATACATACATACATACATACATACATACATACATACATACATACATACATACATACATACATACATACATACATACATACATACATACATACATACATACATACATACATGCATGCATATATACATATAAATAAAGCTAGAGAGGCAGATAGATAGACAGATAAATAGATAGATGGATAGATAGATAGATAGATAGATAGATAGATAGATAGATAGATAGATAGATAGATAGATAGAGAGATAGATAGACAGATAGATAGATAGTTAGATAGATAGATAGATAGATAGATAGATAGATAGATAGATAGATAGATAGATAGATAGATAGATAGATAGATAGATAGAGAGATAGACAGATAGATAGATAGATAGAACAAATGAATAGATAGATAGATAAACAAATGAATAGATAGATAGATAGATAGATATATATATAGATAGATAGATAGATAGATAGATAGATAGATAGATAGATAGATAGATAGATAGATAGATAGATAGATAGATAGATAGATAGATATAGATAGATAGATACATACATACATAGATAGATAGATAGATAGATAGATAGATAGATAGATAGATAGATAGATAGATAGATTGATAGATAGATAAATAGATAATAGATAGATAGATAGATAGATAGATAGATAGATAGATAGATAGATAGATAGATAGATAGATAGATAGATAGATAGATAGATAGATAGATAGATAGATAGATAGATAGAGAGAGAGATAGATAGACAAATAGATCGATAGATAGATGGATAGATAGATAGATAGGCAGATTGATACACAGATAGACAGATAGAAAAACAGGTAGATAGATAGATAGATAGACAGACAGATAGAGAGAGAAAGGAAGACAATGAGTGGGAAGAAGTTATATAAAAAGGAGTAATAGAAGAGGGCTGAAAACAATATCGATTAATTTGAATTAAACTAATTAGCAAAGAGGATCCAAAATAAAGCGGCTGTTAAAAACAAAGACAAAGACAAAAGGAGGATTAGGGGATTGAAAAAATACACGATATATATAGATATATATATATATATGTATATATATATTTATATATATATGTATATATATAAATATATATATATATATATATATATATATATATATATATATATATATATATATATATATGGACACATAAAAACAATGAGCGAGTGAAGAAAAACTAGTAAAACAGGTGTGGAAGGCAGAAGTGGAAGGAGTGAACATGAGGGGGCGACCAAGGATGAATTGGATGGATGGGGTAAAAGGGGTATTGGGAAAGAAAGGAATGTCTGTTGAGGAAGGACGGGAGAGGACAGAATATAGGGGTTATTGGAAAATGGTTTTGTATGGATGAGGCTATGATGCATGAGGGTGAGTGGGTGGGGGATGGGGGGTGATGGAATATGTGTGAAAATTGAGTTGAGGAAGCCCGAAGGGAGACAAGAAGGGGAACATAAAAGATGATTATTCTATGAAGTATACACATAGAAATTGATAGATAAATCTAGGGAGAGTAGTAGCAAAATTGGTATAGAAATGTAAAAGTTTAGAATGAATAAGAAAGAAAGGAGAAGGGGAGATAGGTGTTAAAAGAAAATAAGAAAAGAAAGAGGAAGGAGACGTAAGAATATGGAAACGAAATTGAGAACAGGGATGAGGATGATTCACCATGGTCTTGGATCACGTGTTGGACTCGTGACCGACAGCTATTACCTTCACGGAAGAGAGCTCAGAGCTCATATATGACCAATCTATGGGTAATGCTGTGACCTTACACGCACGCACACACACACACCCAACTCCCCACCCACGAGAATAAGAGTAACGACCCGCAGCGCAGCGATATTGAAATTATTTCACCCCTGGGCGGGATTCGAACCCGGAACCAGGAACTCTACCACTGCGCCACGAGTCTTGTATTAGAATGAGTGTTGGAATGAGGATGAGGGTAAAGTATGAGGATGTCAGAAAGGCTGAAGAGGAGGAGGAGGAGAAGGAGGAGGAGGAAGACGAGGAGGATGGTCCTGATGGGCGTGGTAGTGGTGGTGGTGATGGTGATGATAGTGATTATTATGGCGTTGGAGTTCTTGGAGAGGAGAAAGAGAAATAAAGTGAACATTTCAGGAAGTCGAGAGAAAGACGAGAGGAGAAAGATTTGAAGAAATGGTGGACGGTGAGGAGTAGTGGAATGAGAAAAAAGTGGAGAGGTAGTAAATATGGACTAAGTGGAGGAGATGCAAAGTCGCGAAATTGGTCAACTGATCCATCGCGTCCCAATGTTATACGGAAATGGTCCTTAGGACTTTCCATGTATAAATTCTTTTTCATATATATATATATATATATATATATATATATATATTTATATATACATATATATATTCTATATATGTATATATATATATATATATATATTTTTTCGAATAGTAAAGTAAAATTAGTTGTATATTTCCTTTCTTACGTAAAAAAGGAAAACCAAAACATGTAAATCGGAAGAGAGTGAAGCGGGTGTAGCCTGGGAACCGAATACCATACCCTCGGGTCCGTTACTTAGAGATAGGTATAGCAACAAAGTAATTGGAGGCAAAAAAAAAAGAGAATTGTTAGCATAACAAGGAGGGAAAAAGAGAAAAAGACGGAGAAAAATGAAAAAGAAATAATATTTGAGGAATATTTTGTCTTGTGAAAATGGTAACACAACTTGCAATATTTTTTTATTCAAATTAATCTCTACTAGATGGAGTTGCCCGACGTTTATGAGAAGAAATATACAAAGTGTAACGACATTTAAAAATTCTATTGCATGATGACATAAGTGCAGTAAATAGAGGAGAACGAAGAGATGGTAGTAATACAAAGTCGTTCAAAAAGTTAGCGAACGAAACAATAGGAGTAAAAAATGGAAAGGGCAATAAATTAATGTCAAAAAATTTAACATATAAAGGACAAAAAAGTAAAAGACAAATTGGTTCGGAGTAGGGCTCTGAGAGCAATGACAGAATGAAAGAAAAACGTAAAAGATGTGTGTATATATGTGTAGGAAAATAAATAATAATTTAAATGTATACAAATACATACTTTATGTATATGCGTATGTACTTATATATATATATATATATATATATATATATATGTATGTATATATATATATTGTATATATATATATATATATATAAATGTATGTATATATATATATATATATATATGTATGTATATATATATATTGTATATATATATATATATATATATATATATATATATATGTATATACATGTATGTATATATATACATCCTTTGTTGTATGAGTATACAAGGAAAATATATTTTATAGAGGACTGACTGCGAACAAGGTTGAAAATAGGAATTATCAGCATATAATGTAAAGTCAGTACAAAGAAATGATGCCCTATTTATACAAAAAAACAAACACATAATCAACATAGATCGAGACAAACCTTTTAATTAGGAGAAACGTAATTGAGTAATTCCTTATCTCAGGCACAAGTACAAATAATAATTAAAAACTATAAACATTTAAAATGAAATAAATTGTTGACAGAATTTATCCCTAAGAAATACCCGTCATGTTGACCTAGTTACAGTCAGGTTAACGAGGGAGGTTGGGTCAATGCACCATTTCTCAGTTCGTTCCTACGTACATATCCCCCTCCTTTCGTCTACTTTTTTCCTTGTTCCTTTCTGAAGAAGCTCTTCATAAATACATACATACATACATACATACATACATACATACATACATACATACATACATACATACATACATACATACATACATACATACATATATACATACATACATACATACATACATACATACATACATACATACATACATACATACATATATGCATACATGCATGCATACATACATACATGTTGTACATAAATATATACATATATCCATACATACTGTATATACATATATAAATACATAAATACAAATGTACATACACATATACAAACAAGAATACACACACACACACACACACACACACACACACACACACACACACATATATATATATATATATATATGTATATATATGTATATATACATATACATGAATTTATACCTATATTTCACCTAATACTACAATGTAATAAACACAAAGGTCACATGCTGTTTTGTCGGCTATATTCTGTTTGATTCTAGTGGTGACCTAAATATTTTCTCCCTTGTTTCATTCCCTTTGTATCTTTTTCCTTCAGTGTTTTTTTTTTTTTTTTCGATGAGTTCATCGATCTCCGTTTTCTTCGTATTTGAGGTTCGGTTGTCTGGAGGATAATGAGCAGACACTCTCCGTAGACTTTCTTCTTCGTGGTGATTTCTTATTGGTGTTCTTTTGCTGCCGTTTTCTTTGCTGCCGTTTTCTTTGCACCCGTTGTTTTTATCGGTGGTTTGGTATTGCTGTTTTTTTTCTTTTTTGTTTGTTTTTGGTCTTTGTTACTGTCGTTCCTGTTCCTACCATCCCATTCTTTTGAACCTATCCTTGTTGTATTTTCTCTGTG
>NC_134806.1:19835567-19850567 GCF_046742065.1 Oratosquilla oratoria
ATATAGAAATGAAAGAATACGAATTATAAAAAAAATATGAAAAAAATAAAGGAACAAAAAGGACAAACGGTAAATGAAGGAAGAAGAAAGGAAAAAGAAAAGACCTAATAAGAATAAAGATGAACAAAAAAAGAATAAAATAGAAACAAGAAAAAGAAGAAAAGGAGCAAAAAACATCAGCAACAAGACAACCTATAAGAAAAGAGGTTAAAAAAAAAAAAACGAAATAATTAGGAAGTAAAAAAAAAAAAAAAAAAAAGATATATATAAATAAATGAAGAATATGCTAAAATAAGGAGAATAAAGAGGAGAAATAAAACAAAAACGGAAAAAATAATTAAATATATAAAAATACCATGAAGAGAGAAGTAAAAAAAAAAAAAAAAAAAAAAAAAAAACTAGGAAAAAAATGGAATAAAAAGTAAAAAAGAACAAAAACAGTAAATACCAAAGGAATACAAAAGAGAAATTACAATAAGAGCAAAGAGAGTAACGAGAGTATAAAGAGCAGGAATAATAATCAAAGAAAAGAAAAGAGTACGAAGTCAAAGAAAAGAATGGAGATCAAGTTGAAAGAAAAAAAAACTAATAAAACAATAACAACAACAAGAAAAAGATTGTGAAGAAGAAGAATAAAGATAAATATGCGAAGAAAAAGAAGAAGAAGAAGAAAAAAAAGAAGAAGAAGAAGAAGAAGAAGAAGAAGAAGAAGAAGAAGAAGAAGAAGAAGAAGAAGAAGAAGAAGAAGATGAAGAAGTAGAAGAAGAAGAAAAAGAGAGAGGAAGATGAAGAAGAAGAAGAAGAAGAAGAAGAAGATGAAGAAGAGGAGGAAGAAGAAGAAGTAGAAGACGAAAAGTTATAAGAAGAAGAAGAAGAAGAAGAAGAAGAAGAAGAAAAAGAAGAAGAAGAAGAAGAAGAAGAAGAAGAAGAAGAAGAAGAAGAAGAAGAAGAAGAAGAATTTTAGCCTCATTGAAATGTTACTCTGCGTAGCTGGTGACGTTGGGAATTGTGGAGATCGAGGTCTTTGGTTTTATACATCAGTCGCGCCTCACCTGGGATACAAGACCTTGTATCTGGTGACGGTTGTTTTACACGTTCTGCAAGAAAAATGTTACTAAAGGGATTCACAGTCTGATAGATCCGGGACAGAGGGTTTGCAATTTGTATCCATATACTAACCCTATAAACATATATACGATATGTCACATGCTTAACACGTGATCCACAAACCTACCACAGGATGTTGTCAGACATTGGCGCCGGTGAACTCATAATTAGACCAAGTATTATTGCCAACCCCTTGCTCACACAAACAACTCACAAACAACTCGAGTAAGCGTGACGTCACTATTCGCGACCCTACCAATTAAATGCCTCAAATTTTTCGCCAAGTAGGTCTTTAACCATTCCTTATACCTATTAAATTACACAATCATAACTATGAACCATGTATCACGTCAAGACACATTCACTTAATACTAACTAGTCTCACAACACATACATCTAACCCACAAATATGATTTTAGAATGTATGTATAGGTAACCTCGCACAAAAACGTGAGAGAGCCGTCTCTATGTACTAAAACCCTGCTATTGTAGCACCAGAGTGAAATTCTTCATTATAAGGATCATCTAGGGACTCTTCCTTAGAGGAAGCACGAAAGGATTCTCCCTTAGAAGGAGGATCTAAGAACTCTCCCCACAAGGTATTACATCCCCAATCTGTAAGTACCTCTTCGCTTTAATAAATCAAGAAAACCCAAAAAGGCTTCATCTTTCCCTGTGCCACCCTAAAGTGTAACCATCAAGGGACAGAGATGATTAGATTTTAATTCATACAATATATATATATATATATATATATATATATATATATATATATATATATGTATATATATATATGTATATAGTGTATTTGTATATGTATGTAGAAATATATATATATAGTATGTATGTATAGTCTATATGTATATACACACAACATATATAATATTATCATGTATATATATACATGTATATATATATATGTATATATATATATATATACAGTATATACTGTGTGTATATGTATACAGGATGTCCACAAAACAATCCCTGATTTCACGATGTTATGATACCTAAACTAGTTAGAATATATTAATGAACATGTGAACCAATTCTCTAGCAACAATTGTTTTATTTTTGTTTGTTTATTGATTTTATTCATTTATTTAGGTGACTTGACACCTTTGACCTAAAAACCACAGAAATGTAAGAAAATGTAAAAATGGCCGCCACTCACAGCAACGCAGCTAGTGTGTACTGGATCTAGTAAGAATAAACGGTGTTGTGATCGTGCATAGGTGTTTCAGACTCAAGTATGGTACAATTCCACCTACACCCAAGTCCATTCGGAAGTAGTACAACATTTTTAATCAGAAAGGGTGTATCTGTGATCAAAGAAAAAGACATTCTGGCCGGCCATCCGTCTCAGAGGGAGTTGTTGATCGAGTTAGAAGAAGATTCATGCGCGGCCCCAAAAAGTCAATACGAAGAGCTAGCCGAGTTACACCTCCACAGAAGCACAGTTTTCAAAACTCTACACAAACGCCTAAAGTTTCACCCTTACAGGCTACAA
Organism: Oratosquilla oratoria; assembly: GCF_046742065.1. Taxonomy (NCBI): domain Eukaryota; kingdom Metazoa; phylum Arthropoda; class Malacostraca; order Stomatopoda; family Squillidae; genus Oratosquilla; species Oratosquilla oratoria. The sequence goes on from NC_134806.1 coordinate 19,838,185, forward strand.
TTAGTCCAAAAACTCCACCCGTAAGATAATGCAATTGGTTCTGTATTTTGTTAGAATATCCACCAAATAATGGAATATAATGATAAATTGCTATCAAAAAGAATTTTGTAATGAAGAGACATTTCACGTGAAGGGCAAAGTCAATAGGCATAACGTGAGGATATAGGTCCTGGAAATCCGCACTCAACTCGAGAAATTGAGCGAGATTCATCAAAACTTAATGTGATTTTTGCCGTATCAGTACGGACAGAGTATGGGCCTTTCTCCTTTAAGGGAAGAACTGTTATTGGTCAAAGTTACTAGGAGATAATGGCCAATTGGATGTTTCCACAGATAGCTGCTGACGGTGATAACTACCTCAGCCAACAAGATCTGCCCTGCACTGGCATCTCGCTGTGAGGAGATTTCTCAATAAGCACCTGCCAAAAACGATGGCATGGTCTTATTGGACGAGATGATCAGGTGTTCTGCATGACCAATGTGTTCACCAGACTTAACTGTTTGTAACTTTTTTCTTTAGGGGTACGCGAAGAGCAGATTTTACATACCACCACCACACGCATTCCCGGAGAAGCTGAAAAAAAAGATCACTTAAGAAGTTTGCATAATAACTCCAGTTAAGGTACCGTGTCTGGACCGAACTGGACTATTACACTGATGCTTGTCGAGCAACCAGAAGGGTGTATATTGGGTGACTTTAATGCTACTCTATACCACATAAAACTTAATTAAATCTAGCATCTGAAGCTACTAATTATGAAAGATTATTACAATAAACTTGCATGTTATACCTGTTTAAAATCAGGGAGTGTTTTTTGTGGACAAAATACACACACACACACACACACACACACACACACACACACACACACACACACACACACACACACACACAACACACACACACATACACACACACTTCACACACACACACACACTACACACACACACACACCACACACACACACACACACACACAACACACACATTTCATATATATATATATATATATACTTTATGTGTGTGTGTGTGTGTGTGTGTGTGTGTGTATGAATGTATATATATATATGTATAATTATATATATATGTATATAATATATATAATTGATATTATTTTGAGACATTCTGACATGCTATGTAGCGGAATAGGAAACACAGGAGTCCTGAGTCCTTCGAGTTTTATTCTGGACTAGTTTCGCAGGTATGCTTTTTTCAAAAAAAGCATACCTGCGAAACTAGTCAGAATAAACTCCAAGACTAAGAACTCCTTGTGTTTCCTATTCCGCTTACATCCTATATAATAATATATATATATCTATATACTTATATATATATATATAAATATATATATAAATATATATATATATACATATTCTCCTTCCATTTTCCTCTGCTGTTCCTTTGACCTCATTTTATTTTCCGATACTTCCCCTTCATTATCGTCCCTTTTCCATTCATCTCACTTTCCTCTTCCCCCTAGTCTCTAGAGAAGTTGACCAAACAGAGAGATTCATCTCCTTCAAGAAAGAAAAAAATATCGAAACAAAAATATAACTTAATCTCCCTCCAGGATTCCGGGGCAGAGTCTGCTGGGAGTTGTAGACAGGGAGGGGAGTAGGGAGAGTGAGGACTCGGGGTTTATGGGGAAAAGAGGGGGAAGGAGAAAAGGAAGGGGAGAAAGTAAGTAGAGAATGGGAAAGTAAAGGAAGTGGAAGGGGGGGAGGGAGGAAGGTCAGAGGGACAGGGAGAGGGAAGGATTAATTAAAAAGAAAAAGGGAAGGCAGGGAAAAGGAAATAGGAATGGGTAAGAAAAGAAGAAATTGGAAGGCGAGGGTTGTTAGAGGAGAAGAAGACGGTGAGGTTGGGAAGGAGGAGGAGAGATGGAAAGTGGGAAGGAATAAAAAGAAATGGTTAAATGGGTTGGGTAGATAAGATAAGTCAAGTTAATGGGAAGAACGAGATGAGGAGAAAGTTGGGGAAGGGGATGGAGGAAGAAGGAAACGAAAAAGAGGAAGGTGACGATTATGGAAAGAAAAACGGGGAGAGAAGATAGAAAAAATTTAAAAAGTTACCTTTTCTCTTAAAGAAGAGAATGTGGGGGGTGACTAATAATAGAAACAAGGAAATGACCCGTTATGAGGAAGGGAAAAGAGAGGAGAGAAATGTATAAAAAAAAAATAAATAAAAAAAAAAGAGAGAACCAGAAATGAAGAGAAAAAATTAAATTTAAAAAGGATTGTTAAAAGAGAGAGTGTGTAATGCTTGATAAAGAAACCCCAGGAGATTATGATAAACGAGTTTAGGATATAGAAAGGAAGGGTAGATAGAGATGGGCCTTGAAGTATACCCCTGATGTATATGTAAATGAAAGATAAGCTTTAGGGAAGAAGAATAAGAGAGAAGTCAGTTTGTGTCTGTACCAAGAAGACAAAAGAAAAGAAATATGAAGTAGTTCAAAATTCTTATCATTAGCCAGAATAAAAGTCAAGTTCGGCCATCGTTTTTGAAGGTTTAATGCACATTTTCATTTTTCTTCTTCTTCAAACCTCCTCATCTTCCACCTTCTCCTCTTTCTCTTTAACTTTATCTCCAACATGCTCTTGAATCAAGAACTGAAGTTGGGGTCAATAGCTATTACTCTTCCTAATGAGAGCTTGTAGCCAACATGCAAAGTGCCCCCTTAAAAGACTCATGGTCGCCAAGTGCCATGCCTCCGGAACAGGTCAAGACTATCGTCACCCCTTAGCACGGCACTTGTATTTATTGATCTTATGTTTTTCTATGTGTATGCTTTCACTCTAACAATTTAATTTCTCTTGTAAATAGAATAAAAGATGTTTCTGTATACTCCATAACAAAGATATATATCTGTATGTATAGTACAAAGATTGTAAACTATTGTATACCAACAACAACAAAATAATAATCTCATCACCATCGTTGTATATAGTATAATCGGCATTTTGAATAAATTGATAAGTCATTGACTTTAAATATCCTAGCTATTCTTATGGAAGAGTACCAACCGTTTGCATTATACGCTTACGAAAAATGTGCTTAAGGGAAGGTCATACCGCGGCCAACTGAATATGTTCTGACAGGTATATCCCGACAATATAGATGTTATCTAAAGAATAGTACCAGCCGTTAGCACTGAACACGGACGCGTTCATTCCAAGCGTGCGTAAGGGAACCGTACCGCGGCGAACTAAATTATCTGACAGGTACATTCTAACGAGAACACTACCAGCCGTCGGCACTGAGCACGGAAGTGTTCATTCCAAGTATGCCTAAGGGATCCATACTAAGGCGAGCTCGATGGTGTGTTCTGACTCCCATGACTTCTTCTCCCTATCACTCGCTTCAGGCTGGAGATTTAGCTTACTTCACACAGAAGTAATATTAGCTACCCTAGAACAAAGGTAACATTGCCGACTCTGGAGCAGAGGTAACAAGCTCAGAGTTTATCTAGTCTAATAGTTAATAACTTGATAATACATAAAATGCACTTAAGCTCTTGCTCAAAGGATACAGTGAAGTCTTGTTATAATTAGTGTATATTTTCAAAGTTGTGAATGGAGCTCACACCCAGTTTCTCAGCAAGGAAATTCCTTAAGCTAACCACTACATCATTAAGCAATGTGCGTGTATTTGTGTGTGTGTGTGTGTGTGTGTGTGTGTGTGTGTGTGTGTGTGTGTGTGTGTGTGTGTGTGTGTGTGTGTGTGTGTGTGTGTGTGTGTGTGTGTGTGTGCGTTGGTGCGTGGGGTGCAGTGTGTGTGTGTGTGTGTGTGGTGTTTGTGTGTGTGTTTGTGGTGGGTGTGTGGTTGCGTGCGTATGTGTGGTGCCTTTCGTGCCGCCGCCTTGATATATGTAACGTATATTTGCCTTGCACATTAACGACGAGAAACGTATTTATTTTATGAACACCAAAGTTTTCAGAGTAAGTTATCTTCAATCCTTACCAACTTCAAAGAGCTTCACTAAAGTCCAACGGTATTTGAAATAATGAATAACATTAATCGGAAGATGTACAAACGAAGCTGGACCATATTAAGTTAAGCTCTAGAAAGTCAGGAAACAATAAAGTCCCACACAACCTTATCAGGATAAAGGAATGATAAGATTATGATGATGTATACGAAAAAAAAGGCAATATGCAAGAGATACGGAAATGAAGAATTCATAAGAAAAAGGAAATGACGCAACTGGGATAATCTCAACGTGAGACGTTTGCCGCAGTCATGTCGTTTCTGTGATATCTCCCAGAAGCGTGTCTAGTAAAGGAGGAAGAGACATCACATACATAGAAAGAAGATGAAGCGAAAGAAGTATAGTAGGAAGAATAGAGAAAGGGGAAAGGAGAACAAGGAGGAATGAATAAAGAAGAGAACAATGAGGAGAAAGAAAAAGGAAGTGGAGGAGGAGGACAAGAAGGAGGAAGAGGAGGGGGATTAAGAGGACGATAAGAGGAGAAAAGGACGACGAGGGCAATGATATTGACGAATAAAAAGACAACAATGAGAAGAAGAACGGCAAGGAGGTAGCGAGGAGGAAGTGAGAGGAGGAGGAGGGGGGGGGAGGAGGAAAAAAAGAGAACAAAGCCGGAGAAAAGGAAAAGTAAGAAGGAGAGGAAAGAAAGGAGAAGAGGTAGAAAGGGATAGAAAGAGGCGTAGAAGAGAATGAGGGGAAGAGAAAAAAGAATGAGAAAATGAGAATAAGAATGAGAAGATGAGTATTAGTAGGAGTAATCTAGAAATAAGGAAAATGGAGGAGGGGGTAGAAAAAGGAATAGATGGATAAAGATGAAGAAAAAACAGGATAATGAGGAAGAGAAGGAAGAGGAAATAAGCGAGAATTCAAAGCGGTAGGTTTGGGTCCAAACCTGCCACGGGCAAGGGAATGAATCATCATGATGTAGAAGTAGTCAGGCACTGTCCATGTACGGGAGAAATTCTAGAGGTTGACCCAGGCCAAGTGCCTGTGCAAGCCTAAAAGTTACTACCATCAAAACCCCCACACCCACACCCACACCCACACCAACACGTCCCCTCGTGAATTAAAAAAAAAAAAAAAAATGCCATGAGAAACCATCAAATCCTATCATTACAGGGCCCAGAGCAAAAGCAAAATCTGATACTACACCACATGAGCATTTGGACGCAAAAGCAAAGTGCGTATTAGGGTCAAACTCTGTAACCTCCAGAGATGTCGCTTGGGGTACATTTTTCCAGGCCGAAATAAGGATTTTAAACTCACGCCTACTACATTGGGATGAGAATGATGAAATTACTGAGAAAAGACCATGACAATATATATATATATATATAATATATATATATATACATATATATATGTATATATATATTTTGGAAGTAGGCCATTAATAATGCATGCGTTGTTAAAGTCAACAGCTGAGATAGCATTATTTCTGTTTATAGAATATCTTTCCTATGTTACGAACTAATGTGCGGTCGTCTGGATGCAGATTTCTGAGTAGAGCACTGAAGTCCATGGTGTTTTCCTCTAGACGTCTTTCGGCTCTAATTAGCCATCTTCAGGAGGTGTTGTCTGGTTGAATTGTTGACAGAGAATGACGCGGTTTGATCGTGTGGCGGTATATATCGGCGGAGAGCGGAGTGCCCAAACGTCCGCCCGCCAATCAGCGCGCGGGGTGCATCCTCTGTCTTCTCGTTGGTAACGACGTTTCAGGTTGCTGTTGTATATTAATAGCGGTTTTTTTTTTATTGTAAATTAGCACCGCTTCTGTCATCTTTAGTCTTCTGGTGTCATTGTTTCTTTCAATGATGGCGGTGGTGCCTTCCATATGGTGTCTCTTAAGTGTTAGTCCATGCTCGTACAAGTAGTGTCTTCTTATGGCGCCGTCCTGCAGATGTGCTGAAATTCTCTTAGACAGTGTTGTAGTGGTGACGCCAATTAGAGCCGAAAGACGTCTAGAGGAAAACACCATGGACTTCAGTACTCTACTCAGAAATCTGCATCCAGACGACCGCACATTGGTGCGTAACATAGAAAAGATATTCTATAAACAAGAAAATGCTATCTCAGCTGTTGACTTTAACACGCATGCATAACTATATATATATATATATATATATATATATATATATATATATATACACATATATATAATATATATATTATATACATATATGTATACATATACAATATATACATATATATATATATATATTATATATATATATTATATATATATAAACTGAGATTCTCATCATCTTTCAAGTATATTTATCCCATGGGATTCCACGACACAAAGCAATACTAGGTGTTCTTCATCGCGTCTAATTATTTTTTTTTCATATGCAATTTCATTTTTTCTAATAGATTTCTCAACAAAGTTTAGAAAGCTTTTAAACTTGAAAAACAAATTATCGTCTGAACATTACTTCAAAATTAAATTTAAAGTACCAAAAAAAGTATTAACGAAGCTAAAGACAATGAGTTGTTTTTCACCAAAACTTTATCCAACTAAACTTGCTCTCAATCAAATTTTGTGAAAAAATATCTACAAAACACATTTAGCTATAGAAAAGCTGTTTCTTCAACAGCACCCACAGTCAAATACAAACACACACACACACACACACACACACACACACACACACACACACACACACACACACACACACACACACACACACACACACACACACACACACACACACACACACACACACACACACACACACTCACTAACACATACACACACACACACACACACAAATGTATATATATATATATGTATATATATATATATATATATATATATATATATATATATGTGTGTGTTTATCATAATAAAGTAGTAGCCTCTGTCTGCCTGTCTGTTTTTTTATTTGTTTGTACACAAACTCCTCCTAGGGTTCTAGAGATAGTCCCCCATAACCATGTATATGTTCCGATACCCTATCACTCCAGGTACTTGGATAACTATATTTCATTAAAAAATAAATAAATAGAAAAAATAAGAAGTAATTGTTAAGGGTTAAAGTTAGGAGATTTATGGTGTGGGAACACGCCGCTACTGTAGTATCCCCTTAAGTAGAGTAGTATTTTTTGTGACTAAGAATTAATATGATTAAACACACCATTGTATGTATCCATAAATATTATTCATATTTGTGAAGTTAATGTTACCACAAACCATAATATATTTTGTAAGAAGAAAGCATGTTAATGTAAAATGATTGTATAATTTTACCAAATGGTGAATTATTGGCATATTTTTATTTGGTTTTAGTGCGGGTGGTAGTAGATTATTCACAAACTCCTACGTTTTTGCAGATAAACCCCTATAACCATATATATTCTGAAGATAAATAAACTAGATACATTTCTTCATCTTTTAGCTATAGACATTAATTGACAATTCACACACACACACACACACAATGCACATACACACGCACGCAAAAGAATGTGCACATATAATAATTGTGTTTGCGTATGCATGTATTTTCAAACTAGGATTTCTCAACCTTCGGGAGGGGGGGGGGGCGCACACCTGGGAGGGGGAGTGTTTAAAGCTATATTTAACTAAAAATTATTTTGGTTAGGGTTAAAGGTTAATGCTAGGTGATTTATGGTGAGGGAACACGCCATTACTGTAGTCCCCCCTTAAGTTGCGTATTATTTTTGTGACATAAGAATTTATATGATTAAACAAACCATTGTATGTGTTCATAAATATTATTTATATTTGTGAAAGTAATATTGCCAAAAAACATGATAGCTTTTGTAAGAAAAAACATGCAAATGTAAAATGATTGTATAATTTTTACAAAATGTTGAAATGTTGGTTATTTTCATTTAATTTTAGTGCGGGCGGAAATTGATTATTCACAAAATCCTCCTAGGTTTTTTGCAAATAAACACCTATAATCATATATATTCTGAAGATAGATAAATGAGATACATTTCTTCACCTTTTAGCTGTAGATATTTATTACCAATCCACACACACACGCAAAAAAATGTGTATATGATATTTGTGTTTGTATGCATGTATTTTCAAACTAGGGGTTCCCAACCTTCGGGTAGGGGGGCACACACCTGGGAGGGGGAGTGTTTAAAGCTATATTTCGTTTAAAAATATATTTTGGTTAGGTTCAAGGGTTAAAGTTAGGTGTGGTATGGTTAGGTTAGGGATTATTCCCGAACTCGCAGCAACGCGCGGGTAATTTGGCATATATATATATATATATATATATATATATATATATATATATATTATATATATATATATATATATATATATGCACGCACTAGATGTTATTCACGTGCTCATGAGGCTTAGCCTCTACTGAGCATGGAAGGTTGTGTGTCTCAGTTTTATTAAGAATCTATCAAGGACGAAAGATGTACTACAATGAAGATGGATGGATAGAATATATGTTTCTATATCTGTGGTATTTAATTGAAATTGGTGTATACATTTTGTAATGAACGAGTGACTCCCTGAGACACCTATTCATGAGAATGGAAGCAAGGGACAGAGTATTAGGATATAAATAAGCAACTATTGGAGTACCACAGGGCTCAGTGTTGGCATCCATGTTATTCTTGAATTAAGTAAATGCTCTTATAGTTTAAATAACAACTTACACAATCTGATTGAAAACAATGCAAAAGTGTTACAGAAGTGTCTATACAGAATATGCGTTATAAGTCAGGTATGGAAAATTGAAGTTTTCAGCTTAGAAAATTCTAGTATCTGTAAAAGATTGAGGACGATGAAAAAGGTACCAACCGAAAACCTCATTTAAGTAAATTCTTGTAGGATATACAAGCAGTTTACGGAAGTGAAATTGCTATTTCAGTATTTGAACTGAGAGATGATGATAGTCCTCGGAAAATGTTATCCATCTTTGGATACAGTAGGCAAGAGTGGTGTGGTCTCATCACAAAAAAAAAAAAAAAAAAAAAAATCAACACAAAGAAGTGCTAACAAAAAATATCCATGGTCTAGCACAAAGACGGTATAAGAAAATTTCCGAAAAAGTGAGCCCGGCCTCATTAGAACAGAGGAGTTAAAAGGATGCCATAATTGTCGTGTTCAGGGGCCGTGATTCATTTTCTTTTATCAAAGTATACAACAATGGTGGAGTCAAAAAAAAACAAAAACAAAAAAAACATAAGGGATACAAAGATAAACCTAGATTATGTAAACTTTGCAAACAGATCTGCTAATGAGGGAAATATTCCAAACTGCAACTGTGCTCATTAAGAAATTAGGATTGGGAGAGAGGTATCATAATTGGTGTGTTCAGATCAGTGAAAGAAGTGGACAAAACTGGCAAAGATGGTTTTATGATTAGGGGCTATAGAAGAACGAGGAGTCATAGAAGGAAAATGTGAAAGAGAATTCTTGTAGAATATCAAGATTTTTTTTATACAGATGGTTCCCGTTTTCTTTGTGGAATAACCAAAAGAAGGTACAGCCCGATCAAAAAGACATCCTTGAGAGATACATACATATACCAAGGCCTTTTCCACCTTACAAGGGAGGTAGCCAAAAAGTAAAAGGCATAAAATCATTCCCAATCATTCCATCCCTGAATACACTACATACCCCTCCACCCTCCCTCTTATCTTAGCACTTCCTGGATGACGGGTCATCCCTGCATCCTGTCCACTGCCCTGGGTCAGAAGCAGTGTCGCAATACACAGCACATCCACAGCATACCTCTTTTACTAGTCTTTCTTCACTCATGAGAGATAAGAATGATTAAAGGAATGAGAAAAGGCAGTTTAGGAAATAAGAATCTGAGTTGGTGAGAAAAAAAGAAAGAAAATGAAATAAAGAAAATGAGGGGGAGGAGTCCACAAGCTTTGCTTTGTGATGATTGAGTACAAAAGTTTCAGGTTGTATATCGCGGACAAAAAAAAAAAAAAAAAAAAAAAAAGTACTACTTGGAGATGTTGGAGGACGATTTGTAACGTGGTTCCATTTCAACCCCCCCCCCCCCGAAAGTATAGGATAATTACCATCCACTGAAAGTTGCTGAGCGCTTTATGAATATCAACACTGGTACACGCGCAGGAAAGACGGCGGCGTGTTTCCGTTTTTTTTTTTTTTTTTTTTTTTTTTTTGACAAATTTTTGGATTGGTCCGTGCAAAGACATTACCATCTTCGAAAAAAGTAAAGATAAACAAAGGGATTATTCGAGAATGGAAGGAAGGTAATGGGTAGTAGAAGATGTGAGTATATTTATAGGAGAGGGTAATAGAAGGAGAGGAGGAAATAGGGGATGTTCTCATAGACGCAGGTGAAAGTAAAAGTGGAGGGATGTGGGAGGGAATGTTGGATGAAGGAGGGGGTAGAATGGAGTGGGAAGTAAAAGAGAGGAAGAAGAAAGGAACGGTCAGGAAGAAGAGGAGATGCGAAGGGTGAAGGAGGAGTGAAGAGGACGCCGAGGAGGAGAGGTAGAAGTTGGAAAAGGAAGGAGGGAAAGGAGTAGAGGATGGAAGAAAAGAGGAGAGAGAAGGGGTAGGGGAGGGGAATTATAGAAGAGACGGGAAGGAATAAAGAGAGTAGGTGGACAAAATGCTGATTTGATGTTATTGAAGCAAAAATATCACCACCTTTGTCGTTTTTTTTTTTTTTTGACAATTGAGTTCTTTCAAGTGACAGGATTAGCTTTCAGCAATAATCCATCATACTCTAACACAAAAGACACACTGAAGCCATCGCTATTTCTATTATTGCTGTGACGCCATTTACAGGTTTTGTTAAAGCTAACACCAAATGATTTGGCTCATAGTTATTGGTCAAGACCGACAGCTCAGTTGAATGAAATAGTCTGGTGTTAGACAGAATAAAATATCTTAACTGAAGTGACATTTCTGAAGGCAGTAAGCCTCATTTTTTCAGACAACCCTGCTCAGGATGGCGCTTTTTGAAGTCTTAACCAATCATGGATTTCTTTAAGCTGAATAAAGTCATCCAACACGTGTATTTTTTTTTTTTTTTTTTTTTTTAGATCACCATACTTTTTGTGGGATGGAAGGTAAACGAACTAACTAAAGCTAATTAAAACTGTATCTAAGAATAAAAACTAGCTTGAAAGAATACATGATGGTGTTACTTACGGGTGGAATGATAAATCGTAATGTTTTGAAAAATCAGTGGGATTCTCTAAGGTTAAGTTGTACGGCGAAATCCACTCGTAAAATAAAAACTAGCTTGAAAGAATACATGATAGTATCACTTACGGGTGGAATGATATATCTAAATCTTTTGAAAAATCAGTGGGATTTTCTAAGGTTAAATTGTATGGCGAAATCCACTCGTAAAAATATTGAAGAGATGACCAAGTAGCGCGCTGCCCATGAGACACTTATCCCCCTAAAAACAACCTTGTACCCCTAACAAGGTCAGCATATTAAAACAACAGGGCAGGACTCTCAGTAATGGTTATAAACTGGACAAATTTAGATTTAAAAAGGAAATAGGCAAGAATTGGTTTACTAATAGGGTGGTCGACGAATGGAATAAACTTAGTAACCGTGTAGTAAGCTCTGAAACTATCAGTTGTTTTAAAAAAAACGATTAGACAACTTTATGGATGGGGATGACTGGTGGTGATGGATACGGAGCTACCTAGTGTAGGCCTTATGGTCTCTTCCAGTCTCCTTCGTTCTTATGTTCTTAATTGAAAAGTACCTTTCCCCTACGGCTTTCAACCGATGAATATCTAAGTTGAAGATCTTCAAGCCCCTCACCCCTCCGGAGCCTATTTCCCCTCCGCCCTTCAACCGATGAATATTTAAGTTGAAGATCTTCAAGCCCCTCATCCCTCCGGAGCCTAACCCACTTTCCCATCAAACCCATACTATCCCAATCCCCTCATTGCTTCAGGAAGGATATGCGATGCCCAAACTTTCAGCCCCGGTCTCGTCAAAGGGGCCCAGACCCCGTGGAACCCTAATTGAATAAAACCGATTTGATATACTGAGAAGTTTCTGATCTCATTATAAACAGTTTTCTGGAGCGGAAGATTTGGAATTAATGGGGAAAGGCTTCCAATGTCTAGAAACTATACATCTTTAAGAAGTAGAAAAAATGCTGGGAGATGTGAACGAGTAAATTTAATTTGACATATAAATTTTTTAAATGGAAAAATGCAGTCACTAAATTATATAAACATGATTGAAGTCTTTATTTCGGCTGCTTCCTCGAGATAGGTTATACCTTATAATACTGTCTTTACCAAGTAGGTGGCATGAATATGAATAGAATTGGCTGATCGAAGCAACATTTAGAGTAATATTACCAGCCGGTGAGATAGAATGAGTCCACTATCTACTTCAGAAGACTAAGAGATATTCTTGGTTGTAGTG
>NC_134806.1:19855567-19865567 GCF_046742065.1 Oratosquilla oratoria
AGAGAGAGAGAGAGAGAGAGAGAGAGAGAGAGAGAGAGAGAGAGAGAGAGAGAGAGAGAGAGAGAGAGAGAGAGAGAGAGAGAGAGAGAGAGAGAGAGAGAGAGAGAGAGAGAGAGAGAGAGAGAGAGAGAGAGAGAGAGAAGAGAGAGAGAGAGAGAGAGAGAGAGAGAGAGAGAGAGAGAGAGAGAGAGAGAGAGAGAGAGAGAGAGAGAGAGAGAGAGAGAGAGAGAGAGAGAGAGAGAGAGAGAGAGAGAGAGAGAGAGAACGAGAGAAGGATCTCTGAATAAATCATACATAACTTATGGACTGATCTTCCCTTTACAGTCTAGAGTGTATAGATTGTCTTAGTCGTTAGCTGAATAATCAAGTAGGCTCTCCAATCACCGTTAGATGTACTAGTTTGACTAATATAATTTATTAAAGCTCTCTCTTCAGACATCACAATAATCTAGCAAGACCAGGTCCTTAAAAATTTAAGCCCTGGAGAAGGTATATCTTCAGAATTTTTTTTTATGTTTTTAAACTACACATCTTCGAATATGATCTTATTATTCAATTTATTGAAGCTGTATGCCTTCTTCTGAAAAAAAAATGGCTGGTATTCACCAGAAAAGTAATCTTAAAGAAATTAAAGGAAGACATTCAAAGAGATTAGGCTGAACACGTAATGTACTCTGACGTTTCTCAACAGAGTAGGAATAATCTTATGTTAACCATAACCAAGTCTTTAAAGGTCGTCACCAATATCCGGATATTCACGTATCCGATATCCGTATCACGGATATCCTTTCAAGTGACCCAGGACCTGTTATCAAGTGAAAGGACCAGCGAGGATTCTTCTTCGAGATTCAATACCCAAGAAAGGAGAACCTCGCAGACACTTCGCAGACTCTCCCAGAGAAGTTTCGTCATCTTTTTCTTCTTCTTCCTCCGTTTCATATATTCTTTTTCTATCTCATATTCTTCTCCTTTGTTTCTTCTTCCTCTCCTCCTCTTACTTCTCCTTCTTCTTCTCTTCCTCCTCCTATATTTCACCCTTCCGGTCCTTCCCCCTCCTCCTTTTCCGACACACAATCGCAGACACTTCGCAGACTCTCCCAGAGAAGCTTCGTCATCTTTTTCTTCTTCTTCCTCCGTTTCATATATTCTTTTTCTATCTCTTATTCTTCTCCTTTGTTTCCTCTTCCTCTCCTCCTCTTGCTTCTCCTTTTCATCCTCTCTCAACCACCTCCTTCTTCTTCTTCTCCTCCTCCTATATTTCACCCTCCCGGTCCTTCTCCTCCTCTTCCGACACACAATCGCAGACACTTCGCAGACTCTCCCAGAGAAGCTTCGTCATCTTTTTCTTCTTCTTCCTCCGTTTCATATATTCTTTTTCTATCTCTTATTCTTCTCCTTTGCCTTCTCTTCCTCTCCTCCTCTTACATCTCACTTACATCCTCTCTCAACCACCTCCTTCTTCTCCTCCTCCTCCTATATTTCACCCTTCCGGTCCTTCTCCTCTTCTTCCGACACACAATCGCAGACATTTCGCAGACTCTCCCAGAGAAGCGTCATCATCTTTTTCTTCTTCTTCCTCCGTTTCATATGTTCTTTTTATATCCCTTATTCTTCTCCTTTGCCTCCTCTTCCTCTCCTCCTCTTACTTCTCCTTTCCATCCTCTCTCAACCACCTTCTTATTCTTCTCCTCCTCCTCCTATATTTCACCCTCCCGGTCCTTCTCCTCCTCTTCCGACACACAATCGCAGACACTTCGCAGACTCTCCCATAGAAGCTTCGTCATCTTTTTCTTCTTCTTCCTCCGTTTTATATATTCTTTTTCTATCTCTTATTCTTCTCCTTTGCCTCCTCTTCCTCTCCTCCTCTTACTTCTCATTTACATCCTCTCTCAACCACCTCCTTCTTCTCCTCCTCCTCCTATATTTCACCCTCCCGGTCCTTCCTCCTACTCCTCTTCCGACACACAATCGCAGACACTTCGCAGACTCTCCCATAGAAGCTTCGTCATCTTTTTCTTCTTCTTCTTCCGTTTCATATATTCTTTTTCTATCCCTTATTCTTCTCCTTTGCTTCCTCTTCCTCTCCTCCTCTTACATCTCATTTCCATCCTCTCTCAACCACCTCCTTCTTCTTCTCCTCCTCCTCCTATATTTCACCCTCCCGGTCCTTCCTCCTCCTCCTCTTCCGACACACAATCGATTATTCCACCTGATTTCCTTCCGACCATCCGCTGCCTCTTCCTTTTGTGAGAGGCAACTCCCTCCTCGCCTCTACGCTCAGTCATTTCCTTTTGATCACCTCCTCTCTCCCTCTCTCTTCCCCTCCCCCTCCTTCTTCCTCCTTTCCCTTCATCTTTTTCTTTCCTGTTACCGTTTCACACTCATTATATAACAATTCTTTACTTTTTTCTATTTTTTTTACTCTCCATTTCTTCCGATTTTTCTTTTTTTCTTTTTCCTCCTTTTCTTTTCTGCTTTTCGTAAAGCTTTATGCCTTCACTTTCTTTCTCTTCTTTTCTTCCTTTCCATCCTTTTTCTTCTTTCTTTCCATCCTCTTTATTCTATTTAATCTTACTTCCTCCCTTTTTCTCTCTTTCTTTCCATCCTTCTCTCTTTCTTTTCATCCTTCGTCTCTTCCTCACCGTTATCCTTCTTTTGTTTCTTCCTTCTGTCCCTCCGACTACGTGACCCAGTGGTCCTTAACCTGTGGGGAATTCCCCACTGGTGGGGAATGGCGGAGTTGCCAGGTGGGGAATGACCGATCGGACAGAAGAACCACTGTTTTTTTTGTTTTTTTTAATCGATGTGTTTATGTTTCTTTTTGTTTGTTTCTGGTGTCCTCTTGTTGTCACATTTCGTGAATTTGTTTCCACCCACAAATAATCGATAGTGCTTCAAAATTTAATACATTACATCCAAATGTTGACTTACTTGGCTCACTAGAAAGTGGGGAATTGGAGAAAAAGTGTTAAGAACCCCTGACACTAGGATAACTCTCTCACTTCAATCTTTTCACGTACCTTCCCATCTCCTTTCATTTCATTACCTCTTTCCTCACAACCTCTCTCTCTCTCACTCTCTCTCTCATCTCTCTCTCTCTCTCTCTCTCTCTCCTCTCTCTCTCTCTCTCTCTCTCTCTCTCTCTCTCTCTCTCTCTCTCTCTCTCTCTCTCTCTCTCTCTCTCTCTCTCTCTCTCTCTCTCTCTCTCTCTCTCTCTCTCTCTCTCTCTCTCTCTCTCTCTCTCTCTCTCTCTCTATCTATCTCTCTTACTCCTTCGCTCTCTCTCTCTTCTTTAACTTTAATTCATCCCTTTTTTCTTATTGTTCTCTTTTTTTGGGGGGGTTTTCTCTCTCGTCCTGTTTTTCTGTTTGTTATATATATTTTTTCACTCTGTTGTATTTCTCTTCTACTTCTCGTTCTTCCTTGTTTCATGTCTCGTCCCCCCTCCCTAACACGTTCAGATTCTGCTGTATATTCTGTAAATTCTCTTCTGGCAAAAAACAAAAATAAATATTTCTATAACTTTTTTCTGCAATAACTTATTTTCCAGACATCGTTCAGGCTTATGCAAAATGGCTTCATTGAGCTATAAGTAGGGCTGTGTCAATTCAGTCCTCTAACACAATAACTCGCTTATTTATTTATTATTTATTTATTTATTTATTATTAGTATTATTTTTTTTATAAGTTACTTCTTCATTTAAGGTTAACGCAGACAAGTTACAAAGGTGTTTCACTTAAAAGCTTAGCCTTAAGAACGTACTTTATAAATCTTGCTCGAAGTGTCTTCAATTGTCTTTATTCAGCTGCGGGAAGTGTTACAAGATCAAAGCTACTTTTTTTTTTTTTTTTTTTTTTTTTTTTTTTTTTTTTTTTTTTTTTTTTTTTTTTTTTTTTTTTTTTTTTTTTTTTTTTTAAAGACGATGAGGCAGGTGTCTGTCGATAATGTTGAAGGCTTTAAACTATTCATCATCATCTACCTGGGATGAAAGTATGTTTTGTCGGACGAAATGTTCCTCTTTGTTTCGCTAAAGTTTTCCATTTTTCGTCAGTTAAATATTTCCATTTACTCGCCTTTTTCTTTGTTTGTTATTACGCCGATTTTTCCGCTTAGTTTTGGCAGAATCTTCTTTTAATTAGACTCAACTTTTCCCTGCCCACAAAAGAAAACATAGTAATGATTTTTCATTAACTTACGTCCGTTTTTTTTTTGTTTTTTTTTTGGCATAAATTTTTGCACTGATTAAAAAATAAATAAATTTTCTTTCACCAATGAAAGCAAAATAGTTTAGTAATGATTTAGTGCTTCAAGGTTCATATTATGTTCAGTCTAAATACCATAAGGAAAAGTTATTTATTCCTATTCAAATATATTCATTCGATCTTCATTACTGTGGGTGGGTGTCAGAGAGACGGTGAAAATAGCCTAATGGAATAATAAAGAAAAAAAAAAACTGACACTCGAAAAGGAAGAGGAAAACTAAGATAAGCTTAACGGTGTTATTATTAAAAAAAAAACATATTTCCTTATATAAATCTTATATAAATCCTTAGAATGGAAAGATTTATATACGGTGCTATTCTTAAAAAAATCTTTCCTTATATAAACCTTATATAAATCTTTGGAATGAAAAAAATCATATAAGGAAAGAACGTATTTCAATAATACCACCGTAAGAATCTTATGATGGCATTCTTAAAAAAAAAATCTTTCCTTATATAAATCTTACCCAAGGATTTATAAAATATTTATATAAGAAAAAAATACGAATACCACCGTAAGTATCTATGCTTTCAAGGGTATAATACGGAGCTGAATGGAATAGCTTGGTTGCAACTGGGACATAAAAAGGGAGAAATATCATCCTACGTGGAACGGGGCTGGCTCAACATTACTGTACCCAGACCGAATATTCGGCCCTGATTTTGTTTCACGCTAATTGGATCCCTAATTTCCGACCTCTTTGCCCATCCAGCCGTGATCTCCCTTCTTCTGTAGTCCTCTTCCTCCTCCTCCTCTTCCTTCTCCTCCTCCTCTTTCTCGACTTCCTCCTCCTCCTCCTCTTCCTCCTCCTCCTCTTCCTCCTCCTCCTACTCTTTTGTTGTTGTTTTTCATTCTTATTTTCACAGTTCTCCTCTTCTTTCTTTTACATTGGTTTGTTTTTTTAATCTTTTATTTCCTATTCATCTTCTTCGTCCTACTACTTTTACAATTGGTTATACTTCCCTTTATCCTCTTCTTTCTCCTCCTCCTCCTCCTCTACTTCTCCCCCCTTTCCTCCTGTTCCTGTTCTTCCCCTTTCTCTGCATCCTTTTCTACTTCCTATTTATCTTCCTCATTCACATTTTATTATTCTCTTAAATCCTCCGCTTAGATTACTTCTTCCGTTTTCTATATCCACTTGTTCTTCCACTCTTCCTTTTCCCCCACCGTCACCCTCTCTTTTTCTCTCTCTTTATAATATCTTTTCCTTTTACTTTTCCTATTGTTTTTCTTTTTTCTCATCTCTCACTTTCCTTTTTGTTTATTCCTATCTCTTATCTTTCATTTTCTTTCTATTTTTCACTAGTTCCCTTTCTTTTCGTTCCTTTCTCTATCTCATCTACTTTCACTTTTCCTTCAGTTCCTCTTTCCTATTATTTTACCTTTCCTTTCACTTTTCTTTTCTCGTTGTAATACTTTCCCATTTGTTACTATTTGTCCATTTGTTTATTATTGCTCGATTTTCCTTTATTATTATTTATTATTATTTACTATTTTCCTGATACTTATTATTTAACTATACCTATGTATTTATTTATTTTGTTTATCATTATTTATACTGTTATAATTTTTTATTTATTAATCTATTTATCATTATATTTTTTTTCACATCCAACCTAGTTATGGACCAAAAGGTCTCCTGTTGGCATGCTCCTCCTTTGTAATCCTTTTCTTCATTTTTCTTCCTTCCGCCCATGCACCTTCTCTTCCCTGTTTCTTTACATACTTTCTCCTTTTCCTTCTTATTTCCCACTTTCTATTTCCTATTTCCTAAAACCTTCACCATCTTTTACTCCATTTCGTTTCGATCATTTCCACTGAATCAAATCGTCAGGCTTTAGACAGTATAGAATAAACAAGGCACGTCAGCGCAGTGAGGGGTGGTTGATGATACGGGATATGTGGGTACCAGCTTCTGGTATAAAAACTAAGTCGAGTTTGTTGGACAGGATATATTTTTTTTTTCACGTTGGTAGATTTTGGGAAAAAGGTTTTGAATGCCTAACTTTTTATTTTCTTTGATGGACTCCACTTTTTAAAGTTATGGGCCTACCTGTTTCATTTACTGACTTGTTCATTTGTTTAACTTTATTGACATGTCTATTTATAATAAATAAGTGCATTATGAGATAAACACAAAATCAAATAAAAGAGTAAGTGCAGCAATGTAAGAAACAATATTATGAATACATATTAAACAAACAATAAGGTAAAGGCACAGAACAGTTAAGAAAAAAAGGTGATGCAGTATATCACGTAGAGATAGTGTACATCTTCAAGAATCTTAAAACTTTGAACTGTAAATTGCAAAACTATAGAATTCTATAGAGTCAGTCTCTCGCATGTAACCTTTCACGGAACCATTTTCCTGCAACATTCCGTTGCTGCTTTACTCCTGCATCTTGCAATTTTTTTCATTCTCTTTTCAAAAATCTAAGACTCCTTTATAAAGCATTATGTGCGTCCGCTGTTATCAAATACTACACTCTAGACTCCCGTCCCCTCCCCGTCCCTACAGTTATTGTGTACACAATTTCCTCGCAACATTTCAGAGTCAAATTTAGCTTCTTTATGTTCTTTTTTCATCTCGATTTTTTTTATTCTCTTGTGTTGCCTTCCTTGCATTAATTTGCTTACTTCCATTTTCGGTTCTCAGTACGCGTTTCAACATTGAAGGTCACCTTTATTCGATCCAACATTAATGCTTCCGTATGCTCACCCTCCTACTCCGAACTACCAACGTAAGGGTGATGTTTGTTATTATTTGTTTGTTTATTATTATTTGCTTGATTTTTATTTATTATTATTATTATCAATTTACTGTTATTTGCTAATTACCTGTTTGTTTATTATTTAACTATACCTATGTATTTATTTGTTTTATTTATTATTATCTATATCATTAAGATTTTTGTTTATTTTTCTTTAATTCATTTATCATTATTATATATTTTTTCGCATCCGACCTAGTTATGGACCAAAAGGTCTCTCGTCTTCTGGTCTAAGCTCTTCACCTTTATTCCATCATTCCTTCATATCTATTACTATTTCAGAAGAGACAGACAGCGTTGTCCAGCTACCAATGTCCAGGTATCAAACCCTGGGCTGCTTGGATGAATTTATGTAACTTACGTTTTATTTACGCCATGAAATTCGTAACTGGACATCCTGCGCTCGAACTGGATGTTTTAATGTCGAAAGGGTCCTCAGTATCTAAGAACGTCCCTCGTTGCAATATTAAGTGCCGAAAGACAGTAGAGTTGGACGCTGCTACCTTTATATAATGTCTGTTGAGGAAGGACGGGAGAGGACAGAAGATAAGGGTGAATGGAGGAGGGTTGTGTGTGGATGATGCTGTGATGCATGAGTGGGTGAGGAATGGGGGGGTGAGGGAGTATGTATGAGAAATAAATACACGCTGCCCGAATTACTTCTCCCCGTCTTCTCCTTTTCTGCATGAGGGGACGGAGAGAGGGGGTCGCCGAATTAATGAAGCGGCCTTGCTGTGGATGTGCTGTGTCTTGCGACACTGCTTCTGACCCAGGGCAGTGGACAAGATGCAGGGATGACCCGTCATCCAGGAGGTGCCAAGATAAGAGGGAGGGAAGAGGGTAGAGGGGAGTGGTGTATGTAGGGGATGAAATGGGTGGGAGTGGTTTCTATGCCTTGGTCTTTTGGCTACCTCCCGTGTAAGGGGGAAAAGCCTTTGGTATATGTATGTATGTATGTATGTATGTATGTATGTATGTATGTATGTATGTATGTATGTATGTATGTATGTATGTATGTATATATGTATGTATGTATGTATGTATGTATGTATGTATGTATGTATGTATGTATGTATGTATGTATGTATGTATGTATGTGTGTGTGTGTGTATGTATGTATGTATGTATGTATGTATGTATGTATGTATGTATGTATGTATGTATGTATGTATGTATGTATGTATGTATGTATGTATGTATGTATGTATGTATATGTGTGTGTGTGTATGTATGTACGTACGTACGTATGTATGTATGTATGTATGTATGTATGTATGTATGTATATATGTATGTATGGTATGTATGTATGTATGTATGTATGTATGTATGTATGTATGTATGTACGAGTATGTATGTATGTATGTATGTATGTATGTATGTATGTATGTATGTATGTATGTATGTATGTATGTATGTATGTATGTATGTATGTATGTATGTATGTATGTATGTATGTATGTATGTATGTATGCATGTATGTATGTATGTATGTATGTATGTATGTATGTACCTTCTGTTTCATATGGGTGCGAGCGTCCTTGCACACATGTGAAATAAGATTAATATTGTTTATCAAACTTTGATTGGGACCATTAATCCTCCAAGTATGTAGATCTACAACAAAATCCTAGTCTACTGTACGTACAGGTTTGACCAAATGTCTCACTCCCAGAAACAAAAAACAAAGAAACATAAAAAGCATCATTATATTTCTATTTAAACCTTTTGTTATCAGCGGGGAAAAGTGAAATGATTTTTGACCAATTAGACTGGTGGTAGACAGAATAAAAGGGAAGGTGAAATGTGGAACTGAAGATCTTGTCGGGATAGTCTTTAGACCAGGGGTTCTCATTAGGGGTGAAATTCACCCCCAGGGGGGAATTTTGGGTTTTCTGGGGGTGATTTGTGACCACAGTCAGTTTACGCGGTGAGGAAAGCAATTATAGGTTTTGGCCTATCTGGCCTGTCACCTGGGCTGGAATTATACTAATATGGGAAAAATATATACTAATTGGGAAAAAAAAATAAAAGGGTTTTTAGTAATATTTGCATATTATTTAGAATACACTTTTTGAAACAGACAATCTTGGAAAGGAGGGGGGAATGACATTCAGACAAATGGTGAAAGGGGTGAATGGGCCAAGTAAGGCTGAGAACCCTTGTTTTAGACCTTCCGCTACCAAAGAGTAGTCCGGAAACAACACAAAATTGAAGAATAAGCTGCCAAAAAGGCTATGCAAAATGCTAAATTGTTCTTCTCCAATGAAATTGTCCCCACGATAGCAATAAACATTTAACAAAATGAACATTATTTCTGCGTCATTTTATTTATCACTGGGGCAGAACTTTGGCTTCACATGTGCAAATGAAATACATTTTCCGTAATGCCCAGCAGTCTACGGTAGGATGGCGCCCACAATCCCTAGGGATCTTCTGTCCTATCCAATCTACCTTTCTCTCCTTTTCCCTCCCCCCTCCCCCTCCCCCCCTCTCCCCTCCCCCTCCCCCTCCCCCTCCAATCCTACCTTACTTCTTCCTATTCCCAATATCCTTTTGCTGTGATCCCAATCCTCGTCTCTTTTTCCTTTCCACTCTTCGCTTTTCCTCTTTCCTTCCTTCTCTCAATTTAAATGTCGTTTTCCTTCCTTCCCTCTTCTCTTTTTCCTTTCCACTCTTCGCTTTTCCTCTTTCCTTCCTTCTCTCAATTTAAATGTCGTTTTCCTTCCTTCCCTCTTCTCTTTTTCCTTTACTCTCTTCGCTTTTTCTCTTTCCTTCCTTCTCTCAATTTTATAGTCGTTTACCTCTCTTCCCTCCTCTCTTTTCCCTTTCCTCTCTTCGCTTTTCCTCTTTCCTTCCTTCTCTCAATTTCATAGCCATTTACCTTCCTTCCCTCCTCTCTTTTCCCTTTCCTCTCTTCGCTTTTCCTCTTTCCTTCCTTCTCTCAATTTCATAGCCATTTACCTT
>NC_134806.1:19870567-19878067 GCF_046742065.1 Oratosquilla oratoria
CTACAAGATTACAATTACAAAATTACAAATTTTTGGATAATATTTGCGTTAATTAGTAGTTCCTTTTTTAAATGTCCTTTCTTCCTCTTTGCGGGTTTTCGTGTAATCGTTAAAGTATTGATGTATTCTTTCGTAATTTTATTTTTTCTTTGCTATTACACTTTTTCATGCCACATATCTGTCTTCTTTGTCTAATACACACTTTGCTAAACTACTTTATATTTTTTTTCTCTTACTTCTGCCACATATTTGCTCAGGACCGGGTGTTTATATTTGAAGATTTTTTTTTCTCATTTATGATAGCATTTGAGAAATATTGCCTATTTGTTTCTCAAAAAAGGGGAAATTTTTCAACGGTAAACTAACAGCCTTGTCTGTATAATTCACGTTTCGGCTTTATTTTTCCTGACTTAAACTAGTCATTCGCTCCTATGAAGTACATGTAACTAAAAGATTCAATAATGTCACATTTCTTGGCTAATAACAAGCTCAGGATTGCTAAATTGTCTTCTCCTCTTCCTTGCTATCCTTCTTTAAAAATTAGATCAATGTGAATTATATTAATTAGACTGCCATTTATTCTATAGTGACTGCCATTTGTTTTATATTATTTGATTATTTTTTATTTGTCTATTTATCTATTGTTTGCTTGATTTCCATTTATTATTATTTATTTGTCAGTTTATTATTATCTACCATTTACCTGTTTGTTTATCACTTAACTATACCTATGTATTATTTATTTAGATATCATTATTTATATTATTACAATTTTTGTTTTATCTACTTTTTTATCATTTATATATATTTTTTTAATCCGACCTAGTTATGGACCAAAAGGTCTCCTGTCGGCATGCTCCGCCTTTGTAATTCTTTTTAATCTTATATTCATCAAGGTATTGTCCCAGGAATTTTAATTACCACCTGCTTTCCATTCATCCTAATGCATCTCCTTGCAATTAAAGTCACCTACATGAATTGTTCAATTGTTCAACTATTGTCTTCAAGAAGTAATCATTTCATGATCTTCATCATTCCGTCTCTTCGTCTTGTGTGATATATGTATTACCATAAAAATATCCTGTTCTCTACTTTAATTTTTTTTTTATTATATTACCTCACCCATTATTTCGCCAAATATTACTTCAATAGATTCTGTTGTTTCTAACCAGAATTCTTATCCCGTCTTTGATCTTCTATTATCTATCACATCACTAAACGGTATATCTGTCATTTCCAATCAAAGAAATTTACGGTTAGTGTAGTCTCAACTAAGAACAAAATATCGGATTCGTATACTAATAGGTGTGTGTGTGTGTGTGTGTGTGTGTGTGTGTGTGTGTGTGTGTGTGTGTGTGTGTGTGTGTGTGTGTGTGTGTGTGTGTGTGTGTGTGTGTGTGTGTGTGTGTGCGTGCGCGTGTGTGTGTGTGTGTGTGCGTGCGCACGTATTCGAAACCTTTCTCCCTTCCCCTAACATGCATTTGTTCCCTCTCGAATCTTCGTCAATCGAAGCATCTCACTTCTTCGGGCGAAGAGAGAAACTTAATTCACATTCAGAGTCCATCCGACTCCTCCTCAACTAAATACTTCGGTCGGTCCTTTCTCTTCTTCCCTCTCCCCCGTCGTCTCGATTTGCATTTCCTTTCGGTTAATTACTCTTCCCAAAGTCTTATCACTCTTCGCTTAATTCGCATTTCTTTTTAATTACCCCCCCCCACTGTCCCCCAACCCCCCACTGTCCCCCAAACCCCCCTCTTTTCCCCCTTCTTCGCGATTACTTCTTATGATACAGCCTTCCCCCCGCGCCAGCCTCGCAAAACCCGAATTCTAATTGCGCTGCTAAATACTTTTCATCTTTTCTAGATATTCCAGTGAATAGACTTCATCATCACGGCTGCCTCCGTTCCTAATTACACCTTTGAATGCGTTCCAGATATCTACGCTTGATACCGCTTCCTGTAATCAACTCCTGAATCTTCTTCCTGAAATTTCGTCTTGAAAATCAGCTACCGAGTCTCTTTCAGGGATACAACAGGTATCAACGCTTCATACCGCTTCCTGAAACCAATTCCTGATTCCTCTTCCTGAAGTCTCGTCTTGAAAATCAGCTACAGGATCTCTTACCAGCGATCCAAGAGCATCTACTGAATAGGGTTCTCAAGAAGAAGACTTCTTCGTTTCCTGGCCACCATTCTGAGTGAAATCGTCGTGTCACTCTGTGAGTTCCCGGTAAACATAATTATCTGATTTCCTGAATGGCGCTTTCTTTCTCTCCCTTAGAAACCAATTAACTCTTCCATCGCTGTGACGTGTTACAATCTCACCTCGTTACACGGGGGATCCATGTTCAAATCTAATAACCTACAATGACCACTACTAGACATAGGAATGCTACCAAACAGGTGAGTTTTTTTTTTTTTTTTTGTGTGTGTATGGAATCCAAGCTCTGCCTGGTGTAAACATAAAGAGGGCTCCGGACAAGGAACGGCTGGTTCAGGCTATAGTCCGGCTCTACCTGAACAAAAAGGTTTGCTGGTCTTAATTAGAAGTAAGGACCTCAGCTGTCCTTTGCCTCGAGAAATCGAACAAACAGTATAAATAACAGTAGTTGGTACATAAGAACATAAGAATGAAGGAGACTGCAAGAGACCATAAAGCCTACACTAGGCAGCTCCATATCCATCACCACCTGTCATCCCCATCCATAAAGTTGTCTAATCGTTTCTTAAAACAACTGCTAATTTCAGCGCTTACTACGTGGTTAATAAGTCTATTCCATTCGTCGACCACCCTATTAGTAAACCAATTCTTGCCTATTTCCTTTTTGAATCTAAATTTGTCCAGTTTAAAACCATTACTGTGAGTCCTGCCCTGTTGTTTTAATATGATGACCTTGTTTGCACCACCCTTGTTAAAACCTTTGATCCACTTGAACACCTCTATTAGATCACCCCGCACTCTGCGTCTTTCCAGAGAGTGTAAGTTAAGGTTCCTAAGCCTCTCTTCGTAAGAGAGGCTTAGAAGCCAGCGTAATCGAACAAAACATCCGCTCCGTGGAATGTACAATAAATTACAAAGATTCAGTATCTGCATAGGTTACCGTCCTAGTTCACTTAGCTATTCTGGACGAAAGATTTCCACATCTAAGTTCTATTTCTATTAATCTTCCTTTCCCCTTTCCTCTTCTCTCTTCCATTTCTTCACCTCCTCTTCTGCCCCCCTCATCCCATATTCCTCAGAGCATGGCTGGCAGTAGATTGGAAAGGTTATCTATTACTCTGTTGAACCTACATTTTTTCCATTTACCGTTGGGCCTCACAATTTTAATTCCAGGTAATCCGCCATTTTGAAAGATACGAAGTATCACGTAGTCTCTGACTTGTAATCATGTGCCGTTGCATGGCCCAATTGGTCATTTGTATTCATTGTTTTTCTCGGACTCATTTGTGTTAACGTTTCGTTTAGTTTGTTTTTTCTCTTTATCTTCGGCTGGAGTCCGTTACAATTCAAATTCAAATTCGAATCTTCGTTCCTTTCAACTGATGCGAACAATTAGCCTGTGTCTACTTTCTTTTTTTCTTCTCGTTTTTATTTTCTTTTTTGTCTAATACCCTTACATGTAGTGTTCTTTCTGCTCTCCTTCCTCCTCCTCCTCCTCCTCCTCCTCCTCCTCCTTCTCCTCCTCTTCCTCCTCCTCCTCCTCCTCCTTCTCCTCCTCTTCCTCCTCCTTCCTCCTCCTCCACTTCCTCCTCTTCCTTTCCCTTTTCCATACTCTCCTTTTCTTTTCCTTCCCTCTCCTCTTCCTACTCCTTCTCCTCCTAATCCTCTTCCTCTTTCTTCTCACTTCTCTATATCCTCCTCCCCTTTCTTCATCTCTTCCATCTCTGAGCCTTCTCCTCCTCCCTTTCACCCTTTTCTTCCTTATCCTCCTCTTCCTTCTCTCATTCAGCTTTGTCTTCCTTGCGTCTATTTTTTGTTACATCGTATAATATTTTCCTCCTTCTTTGCCTCCTTTAATTTCATAATCTTCTAATTCTCTCATACATTTTGCTTATTTCCATGAAATCTTGTACCCCGTCCTCCATCCAATTCCATCTCATCCTTTTTCTTTGGTCCCCTTTTCTTCATTCTCCTCACCATCAAGCTGTGCCGTCAACATAGCCCCCGTCTCACTTCCTACCATCCTTCATATTCTATTTCCTTTTGGTCAATTTCCATCACCTTCTAAACCTCCCTTTCTTCTTTGGAAACGTTCACCTGACCCTCCTTCTTTCCTTTATCTGCGTTCTTATCTTTATCACTAATCTCCTCCTCCTATATCCTGACTCCATTTTCCTCCACTTCCGTCACCCCATCCTCACTCACTCCTCTTCCTCCTTCTATTTGCTTCGTTCTACTTCTCTGCCTCTTTTCCCATATCTTCTGTCATTTCATTCCCTTTTCTCATCATCTTTCTCGTCTCAACAATCCTTCTCTTCAACACAATCTTCTCTTCCTTGTTCATCTTTGCCTTCCCATCGAAAGCCTTTCCACCATTCTACTTGTTTTGCCTGTCAGTGTTTTTTTCTCTCCTTCTCCTCCTCCCTCCTCCTCCTGTTCCTCCTCTTCTCACTATCATCTTTCTTCTTCTCTTTTTCTTCTTCATGCTCCTCGTTTCCTTCCTCCTCTTTTTTCTCCTCCTCCTTCTCTTCCTTCTCCTCTTTTTCTCAGGAACAGAATCGAAGACTCCACTTACAGATTTCAATACCGTAACGAATGCTCTCAGACCTTCAGTCGATGCTCTTTTGTTTGCTTGTGATCGTCACTCAATCATTGAGATCTTTCGCGCTTATGATTGAGTGGAGAAAGAAAATGGCTCCAAGTTTGGGGAAAAAGATGGTTAGACAAGTGGAAGGAATTAGTGAAAAAGAAAGATGGAAAGAAAGAAAGAGGAAGGAGAGAAGAAGAGAAAGGAGAAGGAGAGAAGAAGAGAGGAAGAGAGGAAGAGAAGAAGAGAAGGAGAGAAGGAGAGAAGGAGAGAAGAAGAGAAGAAGAGAAGAAGAGAAGAAGAGAAGAAGAGAAGAAGAGAAGAAGAGAAGAAGAGAAGAAAAGAAGAAGAGAAGAAGAGAAGAAGAGAAGAAGAGAAGAAAAGAAGAAGAGAAGAAGAGAAGAAGAGAAGAAGAGAAGAAGAAGAGAAGAAGAGAAGAAGAAAAGAAGAAATAAGAAGAGAAGAAGAGAAGAAGAGAGGAAGAGAAGAAGAGAAGAAGAGAAGAAGAGAAGAAGAGAAGAAGAGAAAATGAGAAGAGAAGAAGAGAAGATGAGACGAAGAGAAGAAAAGAAGAAGAGGAAAAGAGGAGAAGAGAAAAAGGAAAGAAGAGAGGAAAAGAAGGAGAGAGGAAGAGAGAAAAAGAAGAAGAGTAAAAGATAAGAAGAGAAGAAGAGAAGAAGAGAAGAAGAGAAGAAGAGAAGAAGAGAAGAAGAGAAGAAGAGAAGAAGAGAAGAAGAGAAGAAAAGAAGAAGAGAAGAAGAGAAGAAGAGAAGAAGAGAAGAAGAGAAGAAGAGAAGAAGAGAAGAAGAGGAGAAGAGAAGAAGAGAAGAAGAGAAGAAGAGAAGAGGAGAATAAGAGAAGAAAAGTAGAAGAAAAGAAGAGAATGTGGAATCAAAAAAGAAAACGAAAAAAGAAAATACTGGAGGAAAGATGAGTAAGAGGGAGAGATGCCGAGGGATTAGAATCCTTAGGAATAGGCGGAGGAGTAAAAGTAGGATGAATAAGAGTAGGATGATAATAAGAATAAAGAATAAAGAGATGAAGGCGAATGAGATTAATGAGTAAAAGATTAACCAGGATGAGGGTGAGGATGAGAAGTAGGAGTAGGAAGTGAAGAAGAAGGAGTAGGGTGATGAGTTGAAGAAGGAGAAGATGAAGAAGGAGGTGGAGGAAGAGGAGGAGGTAAAGGAGGAGGAAGAGAATGAGAGTTACGAGGATGAGGATGAGAACTAGGAGTAGGAAGTGAAGAAGAAGGAGTAGGATGATGAGTTGAAGAATGAGAAGATGAAGAAGGAGGTGGAGGAAGAGGAGGAGGTAGAGGAGGAGGAAGAGGAGGAGGTAGAGGAGGAGGAAGAGAATGAGAGTTACGAGGATGAGGATGAGAACTAGGAGTAAGAAGTGAAGAAGAAGGAGTAGGATGATGAGTTGAAGAATGAGATGATGAAGAAGGAGGTGGAGGAAGAGGAGGAGGAAGTAGAAGGAAGAGGAGGAAGTGAAGGAGGAGGAAGAGAATGAGAGTTACGAGGGTAAGGATGAGAACTAGGAGTAGGAAGTGAAGAAGAAGGAGTAGGATGATGAGTTGAAGAATGAGAAGATGAAGAAGGAGGTGGAGGAAGAGGAGGAGGTAGAGGAGGAGGAAGAGGAGGAGTAGAGGAGGAGGAAGAGAATGAGAGTTACGAGGATGAGGATGAGAACTAGGAGTAAGAAGTGAAGAAGAAGGAGTAGGATGATGAGTTGAAGAATGAGATGATGAAGAAGGAGGTGGAGGAAGAGGAGGAGGAAGTAGAAGGAAGAGGAGGAAGTGAAGGAGGAGGAAGAGAATGAGAGTTACGAGGGTAAGGATGAGAACTAGGAGTAGGAAGTGAAGAAGAAGGAGTAGGATGATGAGTTGAAGAATGAGAAGATGAAAAAGGAGGTGGAGGAAGAGGAGGAGGAAGTAGAAGGAAGAGGAGGAGGTAGAGGAGGAGGAAGAGAATGAGAGTTACGAGGGTGAGGATGAGAAGTAGGAGTAGGAAGTGAAGAAGGAGTAGGATAATGAGTTGAAGAATGAGAAGATGAAGAAGAAGGTGGAATAAGGGAGGAGGAGGAGTAGAAGGAAGAGGGTGAGGTAGAGGAGGAAGAGAATGAGAGTTACGAGGGTGAGGATGAGAACTAGGAGTAGGAAGTGAAGAAGAAGGAGTAGGATGATGAGTTGAAGAATGAGAAGATGAAGAAGGAGGTGAAGGAAGAGGAGGAGGAAGTAGAAGGAAGAGGAGGAGGTAGAGGAGGAGGAAGAGAATGAGAGTTACGAGGGTGAGGATGAGAAGTAGGAGTAGGAAGTGAAGAAGAATTAGTAGAGTGATGAGTTGAAGAATGAGAAGATGAAGAAGGAGGTGGAGGAAGAGGAGGGGGAAGTAGAAGGAAGAGGAGGAGGTAGAGGAGGAGGAAGAGAATGAGAGTTACGAGGGTGAGGATGAGAACTAGGAGTAAGAAGTGAAGAAGAAAGAGTAGGATGATGAGTTGAAGAATGAGAAGATGAAGAAGGAGGTGGAGGAAGAAGAGGAGGAAGTAGAAGGAAGAGGAGGAGGTAGAGGAGGAGGAAGAGAATGAAAGTTACGAGGGTGAGGATGAGAAGTAGGAGTGGGAGGTGAAGAAGAAGAAGGAGTAGGATGATGAATTGAATAATGAGAAGATGAAGAAGGAGGTGGAGGAAGAGGAGGAGGAAGTAGAAGGAAGAGGAGGAGGTAGAGGAGGAGGAAGGGAATGAGAGTTAC
>NC_134806.1:19883067-19888067 GCF_046742065.1 Oratosquilla oratoria
AGGAGGAGGAGGAGGAGGAGGAGGAGGAGGAGGAGGGAGGCGGGGGCACCAGTTAGGAGGGAGTGACTAGAGAGGTAAGGATGATAAAAAGAAGAGGAGAAGAGAGAGGAGGGGCAAGAGGAAGAGGAGGCAGTTTGGAAGAGGTTAGAAAAGAGTGGTTGGAGAGGGAAAGGAGATAAAGGAAGAAGAGGAGGAGGAAGAAGAGGAAGAGGAAAAAAGAAAAGAGTAAGGAAGAAGAGAATGAAGACGGGAATACGGAGGAAGGACAGATGGAGGAGGAGGAGGAGAAGGAGGAGGGAAAGGAGGAGAAGAAGAAGTAGAAAGGGATGGAAAGGAGGAAAGTAATGGAAAATGAATAGGAAGAAGAGAGAAATATGGTACAAATTAAGCGAAGAGAGAGAGTGGGTGGGTGAGACAAGCATCCTAAGAAAAAGAAGAGGAGGAGGAGGAGGAGGAGGAGGAGGAGGAGGAGGAGGAGGAGGAGGAGGAGGAGGAACAGGAGGAGGAGGAGGAGGAGGAGGAGGAGGAGGAGGAGGAGGAGGAGGAGGGAAAACAGGAGTTGGAGGATGAGCAGGAAATGGAGGAGGAGTTGGGGGAAGCAAAGGGAAGAGATTGAAGTGGAAAGAGGAAAAAGAGAAGAAAGAAGAGTAGGAAGAGGATGAAAGGGAAGCAGATTGAGAATGGCGTCCTCAGGAGAGAGGAGGAAGAAGGAAGAAGATGAATAGGTGAAAGAGGAGGATGAGGATTAAGGGGAGGAAGAGAAAGAAGAGGAGGAAGAAGGGGAGGTGGAGGAAGAGGAAGAAAAGTATTAGAAGTAGGTGAAACAGGGGAAGAGAAGGAAGAATAGAGAATAGGAAGAGGAGGAGGAAGAATAGAGAATAGGAAGAAGAGGAGGAAAAATGGAGAATAGGAAGAAGAGGAGGAAAAATAGAGAATAGGAAGAAGAGGAGGAAGAATAGAGAATAGGAAGAAGAGGAGGAAAAATAGATAATAGGAAGAAGAGGATAAAAAATAGAGAATAGGAAGAAGAGGAGGAAGAATAGAGAATAGGAAGAAGAGGAGGAAGAATAGAGAATAGGAAGAAGAGGAGGAAGAATAGAGAATAGGAAGAAGAGGAGGAAGAATAGAGAATAGGAAGAAGAGGAGGAAGAATAGAGAATAGGAAGAAGAGGAGGAAGAATAGAGAATAGGAAGAAGAGGAGGAAGAATAGAGAATAGGAAGAAGAGGAGGAAGAATAGAGAATGGAGATGGAATAGGGGGAGATAGAGGAGAAAAGCACAGAAGGAGAAAGCTTTCCAGGGAGTCTACCCCTAGAGACGCTTAGCTGAGACAAACTTCTTCACCTTTGTCGTTTGTGCTGGAATTGGAATACATCACATGCAAGGGTGATCAAAACCAATATGACACAACAAGATATAAATTCATCTTTCTTTTTCTTTTGAAAAGCAGAAAAAAAGAGTACACAAAGAGATGAAGAACCTGAGGAGAAAGAGGAGAAAGAGAAGAAGAGAAAGAGAGGATAGAAATGAAATAAGTGAAGGACAAATGAGGGGAGTTAGGAGGATAGAAGGGGAGGTCATGATATAGAAAACGGAATGCAGGGACAAGGGTGCATAAGAACTGAAAGGTGGAGGTGGCTAGAGGAAGAGGAGGAGGAGGAAGAGGAGGAAGAGAAAAAAAGAAAAGGGTAAGGAAGAAGAGAATGAAGACAGGAATACGGAGGAAGGACAGATAGAGGAGGAAGAGGAGGAAGAGGAGGAAGAGGAAAAAAGAAAAGGGTAAGGAAGAAGAGAATGAAGACAGGAATACGGAGGAAGGACAGATAGAGGAGGAGGAGGAGGAGGAAGGGAAGGAGAGGTAGAAAGAGAGGTGGCTAGAGAAAGAAGAGGAGGAAAAAGAGGAGGAAGAAGAGGAGGAAGAGGAGGAAGAGGAAAAAAGAAAGGGGCAAGGAAGAAGAGAATGAAGACGGGAATATGAAGGAAGGACAGATGGAGGAGGAGGGGAAGGAGGAGGAGGAGAAGTAGAAAGAGACCAAAGAAATTGAAGAGGAAGAAGAAAAGGAATATTGGAAAGAAGACTACGAAGAAGAAGCAAGGCAGAAAGCAAATCTAAAAAAAAAAGAAAAAAGACGAACATAATAAAGAGAAAAAATAGCAAAAATAAGTCAACAAAAAAGGAACAATAATAGGTTAAAAAGAAGAAGAAGAAGAAGAAAGAAGAAGAAAGAAGAAGAAGAAGAAGAAGAAGAAGAAGAAGAAGAAGAAGAAGAAGAAGAAGAAGAAGAAGAAGAAGAAGAAGAAGAAGAAGAAGAAGAAGAAGAAGAAGAAGAAGAAGAAGAAGAAGAAGAAGAAGAAGAAGAAGAAGAAGAAGAAGAAGAAGAAGAAGAAGAAGAAGAAGAAGAAGAAGAAGAAGAAGAAGAAGAAGAAGAAGAAGAAGAAGAAGAAGAAGATGAAGAAGAAGAAGAAGAAGAAGAAGAAGAAGAAGAAGAAGAAGAAGAAGAAGAAGAAGAAGAAGAAGAAGAAGAAGAAGAAGAAGAAGAAGAAGAAGAAGAAGAAGAAGAAGAAGAAGAAGAAGAAAGAAGAAGAAGAAGAAGAAGAAGAAGAAGAAGAAGAAGAAGAAGAAGAAGAAGAAGAAGAAGAAGAAGAAGAAGAAGAAGAAGAAGAAGAAGAAGAAGAAGAAGAAGAAGAAGAAGAAGAAGAAGAAGAAGAAGAAGAAGAAGAAGAAGAAGAAGAAGAAGAAGAAGAAGAAGAAGAAGAAGAAGAAGAAGAAGAAGAAGAAGAAGAAGAAGAAGAAGAAGAAGAAGAAGAAGAAGAAGAAGAAGAAGAAGAAGAAGAAGAAGAAGAAGAAGAAGAAGAAGAAGAAGAAGAAGAAGAAGAAGAAGAAGAAAAAGACGAAGAAGAAGAAGAAGAAAACAGAAGAAGAAGAAAGAAGAGGAGGATGAAGAAAAATAAAGAAAAATAACAAAAACAACGACAATGAATTTGCGTTGGAGCATTAAATCGAAAGGTGGAGGTGGAAAAAAGTTAAGAAAAGGTGGATAAAAAAAACTTGGATAGAAAATTGTCTTAATTACAACAAATAAATAAGGAGAGGGAAGAAGAAAAAGAGATAGAGAAAAAAACACACACAAATAAACAGCCCTGAAGGGGAAAGACCCAAGGAGTATATGTAAGGAGGAAGTTAGGAAGAAGAAGAGAGGAAGGGAAGGGAGGAGAAGGGAGTGGAAGAAATGAAAGGATAGGAGGACTAGAGGAAGGAGGAGTAAGGAGGAGGATGAAAAAGAGGAGGAAAAGAATGCTTATGTAGAAGAAAGATGAGGAAAAGGATGAAGTTGAGGAGGAGAAGAAAAATGAGGAGAAAAGAGAGAGAAAAGAAGTTGAGGACTAATAGAGAGAAGAGAAGGAAACACAACAAGAAGAGATTAAATAAAGAGAAGGAGAGGAGGAAGGAAAGGAAAAGAGAGACGAAGAAAAGGAGGAGAGGAAGAGAAAGGAGGAAGAGTAGGAGGAAGAGCAGGAGGAAGAGGATGAGGAAAAAATAGAGAGGAGGAAGAAGGAGAAGAAATAGGAAAAGATCAAATAAAGAAGAGGAGGAGAAGGAGAAGAAGAAGAAGGATTATGATTATGAGGAGTAAAAGGAGGAGTAAGAGAATGATGAGGAAGTAGAAGGAGATGAGAAAGAAGAAAGAGAAGAAATAGGAAAAGATAAAATAGAGAAGAGAAGGAGAAGAAGAAGAAGGATTATGATTAGGAGGAATAGGAGAAGGAGTAAGAGAGGGAAGAAGAAAGAAGAAAAGATAAAATAGAGAAGAGGAATAGAAGGAGAAGAAGAAGAAGGATTATGATTAGGACGAATAGGAGGTGAAAGAGAATGATGAGGAAGAAGGAGATGAAGAAGAAAGAGAAGAAATAGGAAAAAATAAAATAGAGAAGAGGAGTGGAAGGAGAAGAAGAAGAAGGATTATGATTAGGATGAATAGGAGGAGTAAGAGAATGATGAGGAAGAAGAAGGAGATGATGAAGAAGAAAGAGAAGAAATAGAAAAAGATGAAATAGAGAAGAGGAGGAGAAGGAGAAGAAGAAGAAGGATTATGATTAGGAGGAATAGGAGAAGGAATACGAGAAGGAAGAAGAAAGAAGAAAAGATAAAATAGAGAAGAGGAGTAGAAGGAGAAAAAGAAGAAGGATTATGATCAGGATGAATAGGAGAAGGAGTAAGAGAAGGAAGAAGAAAGAAGAAGAGATCAAATAGAGAAGAGGAGTAGAAGAAGAAGAAGAAGAAGGATTATGATTAGGAGGAATAGGAGAAGGAGTACGAGAAGGAAGAAGAAGAAAAGATAGAATAGAGAAGAGGAGTAGAAGGAGAAGAAGAAAAAGGATTATGATTAGGAGGAATAGGCGAAGGAATAGGAGAATGATGAGGAAGAAGAAGGATATGAAGAGGAAGAAAGAGATGAAATAGGAGAGGAGGAGAAGGAGAAGAAGGATTATGATTAGGAGGAATAGGAGAAGGAGTAAGAGAAGGAAGAAGAAAGAAGAAAAGATAAAATACAGAAGAGGAATAGAAGAAGAAGAAAAAGAAGGATTATGATTAGGAGGAATAGGAGAAGGAGTAGGAGAAGGAGGAAGGATTGGTGAATTCAGGCTGACTTCCATGAGCTTGGTCAAGCGTGGAGGTAGTGGGGAGATAAAAGAGGAGGAAGACGATGAGAAAACGAACCCCGAGAAGAATAGCTGGAGAGGAGGAGGAGGAGGAGGAGGAGGAGGAGGAGACGATGAGAAAACAAACCTCAGGAAGAATAGCTGAGGAGGAGAAGGAGGAGAGGAGGAGGAGGAAGACGATGAGAAAATGAACCCCGAGAAGAATAGCTGAGGAGGAGGAGGAGGAGGAGGTGGAGGAGGAGGTGGAGGAGGAGGAGGAGGAGGAGGTAGAGGAGGAGGTGGAGGAGGAGGAGGAGGAGGAGGAGGAGGAGGAGGAGGAGGAGGAGGAGGACGAAGAG
>NC_134806.1:19893067-19895567 GCF_046742065.1 Oratosquilla oratoria
CTTGGTAGCGTTCTTCCATGATCTTTAGGTCTTGGTGGAATCGTTCTCCTTGTTCGTCACTCACAGCCCCCAGGTTGTCAGGGAACTGATCAAGGTGGCTGTTCAAAAAATGAAGCTCAATGCTCATGTTGCACCCGAGATCACGAAAAGCGAGGAGCATTCTGTTCACAAGTTCACTGTAGTTCTCCGCCTTATTGTTTCCAAGGAAGTTCTGAACGACTGCCACAAAGGATAACCATGCTGCCCTTTCTAAAGCGGTCATCTTAGCAACAAACTGATCATCACGAATTAGGGTTCGAATCTGTGGGCCATCAAACACGCCTGCTTTGATCTTCTCAAATGATAACCCTGGTAAAGCTGTGATGATGTGTTGGAAACATTCACCTTCGGTTTCCAGTGCCTTGACAAATTGTTTCATCAAACCTAATTTGATGTGAAGAGGAGGAAAGATGATCTTATCTCTGTTTACAATTGGGTCTTGTATGATATTTGGCATGCCTGCTTCAAGGGTGTCACGAATAGGCCAGTCCTTCTGGACCCAATGTCTGTCTCGTGCTCGGCTGTCCCACATACAGAGGAAACATGGAAACTTGGTGAAACCTTTCTGTTGTCCAAGAAGAAAGTTGACCATCTTTAAGTCTAGACAAATTATCCAATTGTGCTCATGATACTTTAATAAGTCCATGACCATTCTCATATCATCATAGTCTTCCCGCAAATGCACTGAGTGACCGACAGGTACTGCTCCATAAACATTGCCATTATGTAAAAGAACACACTTTAGACTGCGTTTTGAACTGTCTAAAAAGAGTCTCCATTCAGCAGGACTATAGTAAGGTACACCCAGTTCTTTGAGAAGCCCTGGGATGTTATGGCAGTAAACAAACTGTCTGTCTTTTGAAAAGAAGGTCACAAAAAGCTGGTCACGCTTTCTGAAATATGATACTTTAACAGAGTGATCAACAAGATTTCTGCCTTGTAATCTTGATGCCAAAAGCTCTGCTGCTTTCTTTGAAAGACCTAAATCCCGCACTAAATCATTCAGTTCAGCCTGGGGAAGAGGCTTAGGGACGGGGAAAGGTTCAGTGTCTGAAGAACAGTCCTCCGATTGTGAACACTTTTCTGACAATTCACTGTCACAACTGTCTTGCTGGCTTGTATCATGTCCAATGTCTTTATCGTCCAATGAAGGCAAGCCTTTGAAAACTGGAACAGGTACTTCTTCAGAGTGCGGAACAGGCCGAATAGCTGAGGGAATGTTCGGATACGTAATCTTATGTCGGTTTTTCTTCCCAACACCCGTTGTGTTTACCATGCAGAAATAACAGTCAGTTACATGGTTGGTGGGTTCGCGCCAAATCATTGGAACTCCAAAAGGCAGACCTTTGCGTTTTCCTTTGGTCCAGTCTCGAAGCATTTCCTCACAATTGTGGCACACAACATGAGGAGCCCATTGCTTGTCTTGATCACCAAGATGAACTTCAAAATATGCCTTGTAGGCACGCTTGACGAACGAGGATATGTTACGTCTCTGACGATTGAGTGTGTAGCATCCACATATGTAGCAGAAGGCATCAGGCTTGTTTCTGCAATGATGTCTCATTCTGGAAGCCATGTTTGAACTGAGACAAAAGAAGAATGATCAAAATATTAGAAGCTATCTATATATATGGACGTTGAAATGCTTATACATGGTTTATGCAAGTTCACATATGTACAATTTCATTAACCTCAAATTGCATACAAACTAGAGCTTGTAGAGAAAAACTAATTTCAGATTTGAAATCAGCGCCTAAAACTCTTTCAAAATCCGTTAAAATATCCAATGCAACTCAAAGTTACTGAAAAAGTGTTCCCCTGTGTTATTGGTAGCTGGTATGTGTTCTATCCATCCAATAACACTGAGCAAAGTTGACGTTTTTTTGGCCTCAATTAAGTAAATATTGGTATGAGATTCCTAAGGATTATTGGTAGCTGGTATGTGTTCTATCCATCCAATAACACTGAGCAAAGTTGACGATTTTTGGCCTCAATTAAGTAAATATTGGTGTAAGATACTTTTGTAATATTGCCTATGCGTCATCCATTGCCCCTCTACCCTAACCGTTTACCCACAATGCCTCATCCTTTCCCAACCAATCTCTACATTTCTCCTATTCCTTTCTGCTTCACACTCCGTTTTCACATCTTCCCCAAAATTTCTTCCCTTTTCACTTTCCTTTTCTCCTTTTCCTTCGCCTCTTCTTTATATCATTCGTATCTATCCTGCTTTATCTCCATCTTTGCCTTGTTTCCCTCCTTCTCTCTATTCTATTCCTCCCTTCCTTTCTCTTAAACTTATTTTCTCTTTCGTTTATTTTTCTCCTCATCACCCCTTTGGCCCCCCGTTACGTTCTCTCTCTTTTCCTAATTTTACTTGTTCTCCCTCTCTCTTCCTCCTCTCTCTATTTTTACTTTCATTTTGCAGATACTTTATTCTTTCTTTCCGTCTCCATTTTTC
>NC_134806.1:19900567-19905567 GCF_046742065.1 Oratosquilla oratoria
TAAAGAAAACTAATATATTTTGCATTTGCATATGAATACAAGCCATATCTCGCCCTTCCTCTTACCTGAGGCCAGAAAGCACTTGAAAGAATAAAATAAAATCTAAATGCAGGGACTTTTCAATAGGAGTCAATATGGCTGTTAATTTGTTTTCTTAGGAAGTTTTCCATTTAGCTGAACTTGTACTATCTCTACCCCAAAGAACAGAGCTCCATGTCTTCAAAGAAAGACCAAGTGTGCGTGTGTGTGTGTGTGTGTGTGTGTGTGTGTGTGTGTGTGTGTGTGTGTGTGTGTGTGTGTGTGTGTGTGTGTGTGTGTGTGTGTGTGTGTGTGTGTGTGTGTGTGTGTGTGTGTGCGTGTGTGTGTGTGCGCGCGCGCAAATTAAGATCAACTACTTGAGACTGACTTTCTATACTTGATAAAAGTAGCAGTGTGGTGGAAGTACGAATCTATACAGGAAAGTTTGGTCCCACAGTAAAAAATATTTACCACCACAAGAAATCCGGTTGCAATTCTAGAAAGAAAGTATTATCACAGAAAAAAGGATTAGAAAGTAGGTTCTTTCGCTAGAAAGTGTATGTAAGACTTCCGAGATGGGTACTATTACTGCTGTACTATCATTACGTTAAGAATAAGTGAACAAAGTTACTTGTACAAAGTTACTTGTGGGAAATCGTTACAACTGTTGGAAAATGAGAACTCTTATTAAAGTAAATGTGCGCAGTAAAAAGTGAATACGAACAGTAGAAAAAAAAGACATTACCACAAAATATATACTACCACTGCAAGAGTATATCATGACTGAAATGTTCCTTAATTACACAGGAGGGTGTCTACTGTTGCATGAGAGTAGGAATAACCATTGGAAAAGGAGATACCGACGTCAGAAAACGGGATTCTTCAGTGAAGAGAATAATGAGCAGTTGAAAGTTGGTCTTCCTCCAGAGCCGTGGTCCACAACATATGGTCCGTAACCCTCAGGGGGCTACAGAACTTCACTAGTGGATCCACAAACCTGAAACTAGTGGATGTCAGTGAATACACAACGATTAGATTTAGTGATGAGGCGGTTTCCAGTAGACTAAAGAACAGCAGTACAGTATGGGATATATAAGGAAACTAGTGGTTGTCAGTGAATACACAACGATTAGATTTAGTGTTCAGGTGGTTTCCAGTAGAATAAACAACAGCAGTACATAAGTGTGGGGGTACGTAAGGAAACGTGTTGAGAATCATTGTTCTAGAAGGACGCGTGACATAGCTGGTGGGGGGGGGTTCTTATTTCGATGAAAAATGGCAATATTTCTTAGAGAGAGTACACATAATGTTCATCAATATTACCTTGACTCCATATTGTACTTAGCAAAAGATAATCACTTAGAAAATGTGATTTTTTTTTCCTTCAAAAATAATTTACTTTGAATGAAAAATGTTCCGTCACAAATTTATTTTCTATTATTGGATATGTGTGTATTCAGGGAGTTTATGTAATTCCAAAGGATGTCGGGATTAATGCGTCAGTCTCTGGAAAATATTTTGTCTGCTGTACCAAAAAGAAACAAAACAAAACATTCAATTTCATTTGGATGTACTACAGTGTCTGTCGTCTTTTACTATGACCTAGCTTCGTATTATATGATTGCAACCTTCAGGCCATCTCATATATACAGTGCTCACAGTCCCCCCTCAAAAAAGACATAAACTACTATACTATTAAGAAATAAAGGTAACTATGTATTATTTTTCTTTTACCTCCCAGCATCAGCAGCTAAGATTGTTATTTCCCCTTTTAGAGTTAGTAAATACTCTCCAAGGAACAAAAAGAGCTTCCATTAATATGTGTATGTGTGTTTGTGTGTGTGTGTATGTATATGTATATGTGTTTGTGTATGTGTAGGCGTTTGTGCATGTGTATGCGTATGTGTATGTGTATGTGTATGTGTATGTGTATGTGTATGTGTATGTGTATATGTATGTGTAGGCATATGTGCATGTGTATGTGTTTGTGTATGTGTAGGCGTATGTGCATGTGTATGTGTATGTGTATGTGAATGCGTACGTATATGTTAATGTGTATGTGTATGTGTGTATGTGTATATTTATATGTGTATGTGTGTGTGTGTATATGTATGTGAATCTGTGTGTGTATGTGTATGTGTATATGTGTGTGCATGTGAATATGTGTGTGCATGTGTATGTGTATGTGTATATGTGTGTGCATGTGTATTTGTATGTGTATGTGTATGTGTATGTGTATGTGTATGTGTATGTGTATGTGTATGTGTATGTGTATGTGTATGTGTATGTGTATGTGCATGTGTATGTGTATGTGTGTGTACGTGTATGTGTGTGTATGTATATGTGTATGTGTGTGTGTGTGTGTATGTGTATGTGTATGTGCATGTGTATATGTATGTGTATGTGTTTGTGTATATGTGTGTGCATGTGTATGTGTATGTGCATGTGTATGTGTATGTGTATGTGTATGTGTATGTGTATGTGTATGTGTATGTGTATGTGTATGTGTATGTGTGTGTACGTGTATGTGTGTCTGTATGTATATGTGTATGTATGTGTGTATGTGCATATGTATGTATGTGTATGTATATCTGTATGTGTATGTGCATGTGTATGTGTATGTGTATGTGTATGTGTATGTGTATGTGTATGTGTATGTGTATGTGTGTGTATGTGTATGTGTATGTGTATGTGCATGTGTATGTGTACATAAGAACATAAGAACATAAGAAATAAAGGAGACTGCAAAAGACCATAAGGCCTACACTAGGCAGCTCCGTATCCATCACCACCTGTCATCCCCATCCATAAAGTTGTCTAATCGTTTTTTAAAACAACTGATAGTTTCAGCGCTTACTACGTGGTTACTAAGTTTATTCCATTCATCGACCACCCTATTTGTAAACCAATTCTTGCCTATTTCCTTCTTAAATCTAAATTTGTCCAGCTTATACCCATTACTGCGAGTCCTGCCCTGTTGTTTTATTATGATGACCTTGTTTGCATCACCCTTGTTATAGCCTTTGATCCACTTGAACACTTCTATTATATCTTCCCGCACTCTGCGTCTTTCCAGAGAGTGTAAGTTAAGGTGCCTAAGTCTCTCTTCGTAAGGCAAATTTCCGAGTCCGTGTATCATTTTGGTCATCTTTCTCTGTACTGATTCTAGTGAATTGATGTCCATTCTGTAGGACGGAGACCAAAACTGTACCGCATAGTCAAGGATGGGTCTAACTATCGCTAGATGGAGTTTAATAATTACCTCTGCACTTCTATCCTTACCGTCCTAGCAATGAAACCTAATGCTCTATTAGCTTTATTTCTAACGCTAATGCACTGCTTCCTGGTTTTAAGGTTCGGACTCACCAGAACTCCCAAGTCCCTCTCGCACTCAGATTTTTCTGAAAACGTATAATCTAAGCTGTATCTATTTTCGGTGTAGCCCTACGTTTAACACGCTACACTTAGAGATATTGAAGTTCATTTGCCATTTCACCGACTATGTTAACAGTTTATTAAGATCATCCTGCAGAATCTGGGCGTCTTCTCCTGACCTAATTAGGCGTCCTATTTTAGTGTCGTCCGCAAACTTACTAACATCACTATTTAACCCATCGTCTAAGTCGTTTATATACATAATGAACAACAAGGGACCCAAAAACCGAGCCCTGGGGGACCCCGCTAGTAACATTGCCCCACCTAGATTTTATTCCATTTATGGTGACCCGCTGTTTTCTGTTACTAATCCAAGCTCTAATCCATTCTAACACTTTTCCTCCTATGCCATGGGCTTTGATTTTATTTAGTAGTCTCTGGTGTGGCACTTTGTCGAACGCTTTGCTAAAGTCAAG
This sequence comes from Oratosquilla oratoria, assembly GCF_046742065.1. Lineage (NCBI taxonomy): Eukaryota > Metazoa > Arthropoda > Malacostraca > Stomatopoda > Squillidae > Oratosquilla > Oratosquilla oratoria. The sequence continues at coordinate 19,904,437 of NC_134806.1, forward strand.
GTAAATAACATCGTAATTTTCATTGTTGTCTGACGCCTTATATACCTTAGTGTAAAAGGATAGAAGATTAGTCACGCATGACTTACCTTTGGAGAAACCATGCTGTGAATCACGAATTAAATTATGCCCTTCAATGTGTTCTCTGAGTCTATTTACTATTATTGATTCAAGCATTTTTCCTATAACCGATGTCAAACTGATTGGCCTGTGTATGTGTATGTGAATGTGCATGTGTATGTGTATGTGTATGTGAATGTGTATGTGTATGTGTATGTGTGTGCATGTGTTTTTGTATGTATATCTGTATGTGTATGTGCATGTGTATATGTATGTGTTTGTGTATGTATATCTGTATGTGTATGTGCATGTGTATATGTATGTGTATGTGTATGTGTATGTGTATGTGTATGTGTATGTGTATGTGTATGTGTATGTGTATGTGTATGTGTATGTGTATGTGTATGTGTATGTGTATGTGTATCTGTATGTGTATGTGTATGTGTACAGTATATGTGTATGCGTGCATGTAATTTTTTCACTCGTACTGAAACAGTCAAGTTGATATGTCCTTTACTAAAGTTCACCCAAAACTGTCACCTGACAAGTATATCCTTGAAATATTTAATCCTAATAAACGACGATCCTGCTGGGACCTTTTGGTAAATAATCAAGGACGAAAGAATTTGACATTATCACTCATCCTCAATAGATAAAGATTTAGATAATTAATTCATAATCACACTGGTCGGGCCATGATTTATTCAATATGTTTTCACCCCATATATTCATTGGTCTAATAACAAATTTCGATTCTACGAATGAGAGGGTAATATTGTATCTTGTTCATTGTGGTTGAAAAAATATGTATGTAGGTAACATGCACATACCTACTGTGTGTGTGTGTGTATTTAAGTTATGTTTAAAGCAAACATAAAAAAAATTCCTTTGTAGGTCCAGAATTCTAAATAAGTATCGAAAAGAAAACTGGCTTATTCTAAAAGCTCCCCACATAAGTTAAACAACTTCCGAGTAGCTAAGGGAATGATCTGTCACTCCTGAGGGCTCAAAGGGAATCGAAGTTATGGCCAGGTGACTGCTGAAGGCCCCAAAGGAAGAAAACTCACGAACAAG
>NC_134806.1:19908067-19923067 GCF_046742065.1 Oratosquilla oratoria
GGCTTCTGCCTAGCAATTTCAAGCCCCTCTGGGAAAGACTTGTTAACTGGCGTTGATCAAAATAGAATATTTAAAGTGGTGAAAACGCTTTGGAGGACTTGGATAAAGAAATTTATGAGAAATGTCAAAAGAAATTAGTGCCACTTGGCTTGAGTTAAGACCCGACGGGGCAGAAGGATTTGTGTACAAATCTCTTGTACAGGGAAATAAATGATTAAATAAACGAAAGCACAGCTTTCGTGTAAAATGACACTGCACATTATACTCCGGAAGTTGAGAATATATGTTTGTATATATACTAAGTGGAGGAGACACGTGACATTACGAGTAGAGGAAGTGAATCCCATGAGTAATCGAAGACAGATGGACGGGGATGAGTACGAGACGTCGCCTGCGGAGCTGGAAGAGGAACATTGAGGGAAAGAGTCTCAAGGTGTGATGGAGAAGGCGGGGCTTTGAGATGGCGTATGAGGGGGCAGTTGGAATGGGCGGGGAGATGGAGATGGGATAGATGGTGATGGAAAGGCGGGGTGGGGTAACGGGTACTCAGCCAGACATGAAATGGAGCGGATGTGGGTTTCAAATAAACCCACGGGGTCAGATTAATATCTATGAAAGAGATGGCATATATACACTGTACACACACACACACACACACACACACACACACACACACACACACACACACACACACACACACACACACACACACACACACACACACACACACACACACACACACACACACACACACACACACACATACACATATGTGTGTGTGTGTGTGTGTGTGTGTGTGTGTGTGTGTGTGTGTGTGTGTGTGTGTGTGTGTGTGTGTGTGTGTGTGTGTGTGTGTGTGTATGTATGTATGTGTGTAAGTATGGATCCAATACAAGCACTATGAACGTCTGTTCAGAAACGCAGGAATAATCACCAGAAAAAATAAACTAATGAAGTAGGGCGCTTTTGTATAACTACTTTTTCACTGCTAATGCAAAAGAAATCATAAAAGGTAGAAAGAACATACAGAATGTGATTGAACGAGACATGGTGAAGAAGAAATTCGGAGAAGTATTGCAAGAAATATAGATGGCTTTACTGCTGTCCTGGTAACCAACAAACATGAGACAATTACTCACAACTGGTATATCAAATATAAGCAAATAAATTTCTTGGCAAACGTAACTATGTTGTTAAAACCTTGATGGAAGTTAACATTTATTCCCTTACTAGATGTGATCAAACTGCATTCAATTAAATTTCTTTCTGTGATGTTTTTGTCATATGTGATGACTTCGTTATTCCTTGTTGTTATACTACAACACTCAATTTATTAGGACAGTGATTTACATGTCACGAAAGCTGATAAATCGAATGCTGTAGTAACTATGAACAAAAAGTTTTATCTAAATAAAATGAATGAACTACTCTAGGATTAAAATACTTGTGCCCAACATATAAAGAATCCCACTGAATTAATGAAAAGCCATTTCAATAAGAAAATAAGATAAAGTGAACTTATCATCATGTTTATTTCTGTCATCCCCCGTTTGCTTTGTATGTATGGTTTGATTATTACACATAAACCAAATAACCAAGTAAGACTAAAAATTTCTTTAGTAGCCTCAGTCTCGTAAAACTTTCTAAATAGTTGGTAACTATTCTTAGTCCGTTAGTTGTAACTATTTCCACTTATCATGTTAGGAACAGTTTAGACCTTATAAATTAGTAAGTTATGATATTGTTTCTTTATTCATTAATGTTCCTTTTAGATGATCTACTGGTCTATTTAAAAGAAGAGTTAAATAAGCATGATTTACCATTACCTTCAGGCACCACAAGTGAACTAATCAAGTTCTGTGTTAAAGATGGAGAATGAGGAGAGTGGGGAGGAGGGAAAGAAAGATGATGAAAAGAGAAGAGAACAAAGAAGGAAGAAGAGTAGCAAGGAAGAATGGGAAGAAAAGGAGAAGATGGAAGAAAAGGGGATGAAGAGGAGTAAGAGAAGGAGAAGTAGAAACAAGAAGATGGAAAAGAAAGAGGAAAAAATAGTAAGGAAGAAGTGGAAGAAAAGGAGGAGAAAGAGAAGGAGGATGGGAAGGAGTAAGAGGAGAAAGAGGTAGAAGAAGAGGGGTATGTAAAGGAAGAGGAAAAGGGGGAGGAGGAGGAGGGGAGAAGGAGGAGGAGGGTGAGAAGGAGGAGGAGGGGGAGAAGGAGGAGAAGGGGAGAAGGAGGAGGAGGGTGAGAAGGAGGAGGAGGGGGAGAAGGAGGAGAAGGGGGAGAAGGAGGAGGAGGGGGAGGAGGAGGAGAAGGGGGAAAAAGAGGAGGAGGGGGAGAAGGAGGAGGAGGGGGAGAAGGAGGAAAATGAGTAAAATCACTAGAAGAAGGAGATGGATAAGAGTGGGGGAAGAGGTGAAAGAATAAAAGAAGAAAAAAGAGGAAGAGAAGGAGAAACAAGAAGAAAATGGAAAAGAAAATTGGGAAGTAGTTATGAAGAAGGGAAGAAAAAGAGGAGGAAGAAAAAGAGAACGAAGAAAAAGAGGAGTATGGTACGAAGGATGAGGAGGAGTAAGAAGAGAAAGAGGTAGAAGAGGAGTAAGAGGAGGAGGAGGAGGAGGAGGAGGATCAGGAGGAAACTTAGTAAAACCACTAGAGGAAGAAGGAGAAGGATGAGGAGAAGGAAAAGGAAGAGTTAGAGACAGAAGGAGTAGATAGAGAAAGACGTGGAGAAAGAAGAACAAGAAAAGTTGAAGGTGGAGTGGGAGGAGGAGGAAGGAGGAGTAGAAAAAAGGGAAGAGTGATTAGTTGGATGAGGAGGGAAGGCGAAGGAGGGGAGGGGAAAGAGGGGAGGGGAAGGAGGGGAGGAGAAGGAGGGGAGAAGAGAGAGAAATTAGATGCCATATGGGACGGAATACATTTAAACCCACAGTGAACTTGAAGTTTCTTGATATCTGCTGATGAAGTTGAAAATCTCGCTTTTGCAAAGATGATCTACCAAGGAGACAGTTGTGAGAGAGGATGAGGATGAGATTGAGTGAGAGTTGAAAGATGATGATGCTGAAGAAGAAGAAGAAGAATAGAAGGAGAAGAGGAAGAGGTAGAGAATGTGGAGAGACGGAGAGGAGGAGAGAGGAAAGAGAAGGATGAGTATGAGATTGAGCGTGAGTTGAAAGATGATGATGCTGAAGAAGAAGAAGAATAGGAGAAGAGGTAGAGGTAGAGAATGTGGGGAGACGGAGAGGAGGAGAGAAAGAGAGGAGAGAGGAAAGAGAAGGATGAGGATGAGATTGAGCGTGAGTTGAAAGATGATGATGCTGAAGAAGAATAGAAGGAGAAGAGGAAGAGGTAGAGAATGTGGGGAGACGGAGAGGAGGAGAGAAAGAGAGGAGAGAGGAAAGAGAAGGATGAGGATGAGATTGAGCGTGAGTTGAAAGATGATGATGCTGAAGAAGAAGAAGAATAGAAGGAGAAGAGGAAGAGGTAGAGAATGTGGGGAGACGGAGAGGAGGAGAGGAGGAGAGAAAGAAAGGAGAGAGGAAAGAGAAGGATGAGAATGAGAGTGAGTGGAAAGATGATTCTGAAGAAGAAGAAGAAGAATAGGAAAAGAGGGAGAGGTAGAGAATGTGGGGAGAAGAGGAGGAGAGAAAGAAAGGAGAGAGGAAAGAGAAGGATGAGGATGAGATTGAGCGTGAGTGGAAAGATGATGATGCTGAAGAAGAAGAAAAATAGAAGGAGAAGAGGAAGAGGTAAAGAATGTGGGGAGACGGAGAGGAGGAGAGAAGGAGAGGGGAGAGGAAAGTGAAGGAGGAGGAGGAGGAGGAGGGGTGTGTGAGGGGGAGAGGGAGAGAGGAAGCGGGAAGGGAGGAGAGAGAGGTGAGAGGGAGAGAGAGGAGGAATGGCATGTGGGAGGCGGGAGAGGAAAGGGAAAGAAGAGGAGGAGGAGGAAAACGGTAAAGGGGGAAGAAGAAGGAGGGAGGAGAGAAAGGATAATAAGAGAAATTGGTGAGGAGGAGGAGGAGGGAGAAAAGGAAGAGTAGATGAGGATATAGAAGAGGAAGAGGAGAAGAAAAAGAGGGGAGAGAGGAGGAGGAGGAGGAGGAGAGGAGGAGGGAGAGAAGGAGAAGTAGATGAGGATATAGAGGAGGAAGAGAAGAGGAAGAAGAGGGGAGAGAGGAGGAGGAGGAAGAGGAGGAGGAGGAAGAGGAAGAGGAGGAGCAGGAGGAGGAGGAGAGGAGAAGGAGGAAGAGGAGGAGGAGGAGGAGAAAGAGGAGGAGGATGGGGGCTAAGATGGGCTGGAAGGGAGTAAGGGAGTTTGTTGAGTTTCTGGAAGACTTTTTCTATACACTCCGGATTGGTCCATCTGATTCATTGAACTTTTGCAAATTGCAGACTCGAGGACTCAAAGTTATGGAGAAACCAGAAAAGGAGCCGCAGGACAAAAAAAAAAAAAAAAAAAAAACTGATGACGCTATCCATGAGACTACATGTTAAAAAAAAAAAAAAAAAAAAAAAGACTGATGACGCTATCGATGAGACTACATGTTGTAGTTGTAGTTTTGGTGTCCATGGCGGTCATGCCAACTGTAGTGATTTGATGTTGATGATGCATAGTGTTGTTTGTGGTGTTCATGATGATGCCTTTTATGCTGTTTTAATCTTATTTTCTTAATCTTCATTTTCGGCATAATTTCTTATTTTCTTCCTCTTCTTTTTACCTCATTTCTTTTATAGTTTTTGCACTTTATTATCTTAATTGAATTGTACATGGACGCATACGCAGCTAAATGCATATACATTATATATATGTATATATATGTATATATATATATATATATATGTGTGTGTGTGTGTGTGTGTGTGTGCGTGTGCATACACTTATATTCGTATATATATATATATATATATATATATATATATATGTATATATATATGTATATATATATATATATATATATATATATATATATATATATATATATATATATATATATGTACAACACTGAATGGGGCCCAGTGATTAGAGAAACATTTTTATCAACCACATTGCACTTTAATTCTAAGCCATTAACATCGGAAGAACCGTGGAGGCAACGCAGAAATTGAAATGTGGTACACCCGAGGAATCGAACCTACGGCAAAGCACGTGACCAATGCTGCAGTGACTTAGACCATTACAGCTTCAAGAGAGATGTTGATGGCTTAGAATTAAAGTGCGCTGTGGTTCATATATATATATATATATATATATATATACATATATATATATATGTATGTATGTATATATATATATGTGTGTGTGTGTGTGTGTGTGTGTGTGTGTGTGTGTGTGTGTGTGTGTGTGTGTGTGTGTGTGTGTGTGTGTGTGTGTGTGTGTGTGTGTGTGTGTGTGTGTGTGTGTGTGTGTGTGTGTGTGTGTGTGTGTGTGTGTGTGTGTGTGTGTGTGTGTGTGTGTGTGTGTGTGTGTGTGTGTGTGTGTGTGTGTGTGTGTGTGTGTGTGTGTGTGTGTGTGTGTATCGGCGTTAACGGAAGCGTCCTTCAATTATAACTACTCGCATTTCTGCGTATGCTTGTGAACGACGCCATTATTTTAACAATATTTATTTTCTTCAGTACTGTCTTGTTATCATTCTTTCTCTCTTTTCCTCCTTTCCTCTCTTTTCCCTACTGCTCTTTTATTCCATTTTATGTAAACAAGTATAACCACTGTTAACCTTTACCATCTTCATTTCCCTAATCACGTCATCTTTTTTTTTTTTTTTTATATTCTCACCTCCCTCTATCTCATTTTCACTTTCCATTTTTATTCCTTTATCACCTCGTTTATCAAATCTCTCCCTCTCATCCCCCATTTGCTCGTTATCACTTCGTTTATCAAAAGCCTTTCGTCTCATCCTTCCTTCTTCTTTCATTTATCAGCCATTCTCTCTCCTCTCCCTTGTCTCCTCTTATTTCTGAGTCTTTTCTTTCCTATCTTCCCTCTTCTCCACATCCCTATTGTCAGCATTTCCTTTCAAGATTCTTCTTGATTATGTTTATTGTACTACCTTAATTATTCTACACATATTATGTCCATTTTGCTGATTGGCAAACTTATCTGTAACCTGTTCGTATCGTCAATTAGAATGCGGTGATGCAATTATGATAGCTCACTGGAACACCCGTATGTAAATGATAATGAACATCTCATTTAATTGGCTGGGTTATCATTGCACTGAATAAAATCACACATTTATAATCTTAGTAGAATTTGTAAAGGGACGTGATAAGATTGATATACATGTATTTGTATTCAAAGGATTACAAAGGCAAAGCATGCCGACAGGAGACCTTTTGATCCATATCTAGGTCGGATGCAAAAAAAAAAAAAAAAAAAAAAAAAAAAAAAAAAATCATATTAATAATAAATTAAAACTATAACAATGTAAATAACAATTAAAATACATAAATAAATGCATTGGTATAGTTGAATAACAAACAAACAGGTAAATAGTAAATGATAATAAATTGACATATAACTAATAATAAATGAAAATCAGACAGACAAATTATAACAAAACAAAAACAAATAATATAACATAAATTATAATAATTACAGCATCTTACTTAGGTATTTATCTAAATGATTCTTAAAGCTTCGAACTGAACTACATTGCACTACCTGTGCAGGAAGTTTATTCCATTCATTAACTACACGGTTGGCAAAGTTGTTTCTACCTACTTCCAAATTGAATCTATTTCCGGACAGTTTGAGACCATTGTTTCTTGTCTGATTCTCATGCACTGTGAAAATTTGGTCACTTTTGATGTTGCTAATTCCCTTTACAATCTTAAAAACCTGTATCAAGCCACCTCTGAGGCTACGCATTTTTAGGGAAAACAGATTTACGCGTTTTAACCCTTAACAGGTAAAGGTCTTTTTGACAAACGATTCAGGTAAAGCGGGGTCTGACAGACCCCAAACACAAAAAATAAATAAAAAATACTTTTACTGCATTTATTGACATAGAAATAAAAACATATGTACTTCAACTTATATTCTTCCATTTACATGCTTAAAAGTGACTATAATTGTTAGACATATATTTTAATGAAAATTACAAAAAAATTATGAAAAATAAGATATTGTTGACTTCAGAGGGTGCTTGACTGAAAGCATGAAACATGAAGCGGTTGGTCATCATCATTTTGTAGAGACCAATGTCCCAACTATCTTTAAGGAAAAGCAGAGCTACAACAAATGAATAATAAATGTGTTTCATAAACCATGAAATCTGAAGAAAAAAAAACGAGGTGATTATTTTGACTTTGACCAATTTTACGCAAAAATTATGGACTGGTTTTAATTAAATTTTCAGGGAAGGTTGATACTAGGTCCAGCAAACAATCTATAAGTTTTTAATGGTATTTAAGTTTATTATTTATAAGTTTTTATGGCTCTAAGCACTCCTACCCTGACTCAGCAAAACCCCATCCTTCGTTGACGGAAGTTTGTGGTCTCAGAGGGTTTTGAGTTTTCTTGAGAGGACATGAGTCAAGCAATTCATACATAATGCTAGTGATAATGAAGAACATATTCTATTGGATATACTGAAAGTGGAATTTGTGATACTGAAGAATCTAATTGCAGTCATCGCAGATGGGGGTTGAATGGTCCTGACACACTGGTCTTTTGCAGTGTAGGCAGTAGTTCTTGGTCTTCCTGTCAGACTTCCGGTCACACAAGGCACATCGCTTTCTCATAGAAGAGGTATCCGCTTGCTGATGGGGCATGTTCAAGCCAAAGACCGTTCTGATGGTCATCAAAGTACTTTTGTGCATACCCTTGAAGTTCATCCTCTCCTCTGCCCATGGCCGTATCATCTCTTCTGCCAGCTCAATCAGATACTTCCGGCGTGATGAAAGTTCCGCCTGTCCATCACGTTTCCTCATTTCATTGCAGGTGATATAGGAGTTGACACCGGCGGCGTTGACCAGTCCGTACACTATGCACAAAGGCCACCGTTTGGTTTTTTGGCTGCACGTATATCGGGCACACATTTGATCAAACGCGTCAACCCCTCCTTTTGTGTTGTTATAATACAAGATGATTTCTGGCTTCCCACAGTCATCCATAACAGGTTGTTGGTGCATTGAGGAGATCAACTGCACAATTTTTTTCTTCTTCTTGTCAGATAAATGTGACACAAGTGCCATGGTTGTGTCAAAGAGGAAAGCCGTGCACCCTTTTCTGATGACCGTCTTGTCTGTCATCAGAGCTGGTACTTGTGGCTTCTTGTCCCTCAGTGTGCCTACATATGTGAGCCCATAATTTTTCAAAAGATCTTGTACAAGGGGGATAGATGAGAACCAGATGCATGTGTGGGAATAGAGTGGCTGAGGTGTCCTAAAATGTGGCGAGATGTCATATCTTATGTTGATATGAGAATAGTGTGAGAAGAAAAATATTATCAACAGAACAGAAAATATCAAACATTTATATGTGATACAAATTAAATTTGAACTAAAAGAGGGGAAGGATGAAATAAATTACAGCCGTATGTGTGGGAATAGAGTGACTGAGGTGCCCTAAAATGTGGCGAGATGTCACATTTTATGATGATGAGAATAGTGTGATCTTGTTGTGAGAAGAAACATATTAACAGAACAGAAAATATTAAGCATTCATATGTGATACAAATTAAATTTGAACAAAAGAGGGAAGGATAAATCAATCAAATAAAATGTGGCGGAATGTCATGCTTTATGATAATATGAGTATAGTGTGACCATGATATGAAAAGAAACTCACATTACCAGAACAGAAATTAAACATTGTGATAAAAATTAATGTGATCAAAAGAGGAAAAATGGAATAAATTAAATAAACAAATTAAATAAATTAAATAAATTAAATAAATAAATAAAATCAAACTAGGATGTATGTTTTTCTGTTAATAAAAAAGAAGAAATTATTATTTACCCATAAGTATAAATGATAAAACATTTATATGACATGAACAAACCTCAGGTAAAGTGGGGTCCGACAAACCCCACGCTACTCACACCTCAGGTAAAGTGGGGTCTGACTGACCCCACGGTACTCACACCTCAGGTAAAGTGGGGTCAGACGGGCTCAAAATCTCTATAAAGCTTATATAGAGCAAGATTCAGGAATGACCCTATCATCCCATTAAACTACTCCACTGATCAAGAAGGTATATGGGAGTACATATCTGTATGTAATATATTAGTATATTAAAATTAAAAAACAAAAAAGTATGGGGTCTGTCTGACCCCACTTTACCTGTTAAGGGTTAAGGAAAAGCAGAGCTACAACAAATGAATAATAAATGTGTTTCATAAACCATGAAATCTGAAGAAAAAAAACGAGGTGATTATTTTGACTTTGACCAATTTTACGCAAAAATTATGGACTGGTTTTAATTAAATTTTCAGGGAAGGTTGATACTAGGTCCAGCAAACAATCTATAAGTTTTTAATGGTATTTAAGTTTATTATTTATAAGTTTTTATGGCTCTAAGCACTCCTACCCTGACTCAGCAAAACCCCATCCTTCGTTGACGGAAGTTTGTGGTCTCAGAGGGTTTTGAGTTTTCTTGAGAGGACATGAGTCAAGCAATTCATACATAATGCTAGTGATAATGAAGAACATATTCTATTGGATATACTGAAAGTGGAATTTGTGATACTGAAGAATCTAATTGCAGTCATCGCAGATGGGGGTTGAATGGTCCTGACACACTGGTCTTTTGCAGTGTAGGCAGTAGTTCTTGGTCTTCCTGTCAGACTTCCGGTCACACAAGGCACATCGCTTTCTCATAGAAGAGGTATCCGCTTGCTGATGGGGCATGTTCAAGCCAAAGACCGTTCTGATGGTCATCAAAGTACTTTTGTGCATACCCTTGAAGTTCATCCTCTCCTCTGCCCATGGCCGTATCATCTCTTCTGCCAGCTCAATCAGATACTTCCGGCGTGATGAAAGTTCCGCCTGTCCATCACGTTTCCTCATTTCATTGCAGGTGATATAGGAGTTGACACCGGCGGCGTTGACCAGTCCGTACACTATGCACAAAGGCCACCGTTTGGTTTTTTGGCTGCACGTATATCGGGCACACATTTGATCAAACGCGTCAACCCCTCCTTTTGTGTTGTTATAATACAAGATGATTTCTGGCTTCCCACAGTCATCCATAACAGGTTGTTGGTGCATTGAGGAGATCAACTGCACAATTTTTTTCTTCTTCTTGTCAGATAAATGTGACACAAGTGCCATGGTTGTGTCAAAGAGGAAAGCCGTGCACCCTTTTCTGATGACCGTCTTGTCTGTCATCAGAGCTGGTACTTGTGGCTTCTTGTCCCTCAGTGTGCCTACATATGTGAGCCCATAATTTTTCAAAAGATCTTGTACAAGGGGGATAGATGAGAACCAGATGCATGTGTGGGAATAGAGTGGCTGAGGTGTCCTAAAATGTGGCGAGATGTCATATCTTATGTTGATATGAGAATAGTGTGAGAAGAAAAATATTATCAACAGAACAGAAAATATCAAACATTTATATGTGATACAAATTAAATTTGAACTAAAAGAGGGGAAGGATGAAATAAATTACAGCCGTATGTGTGGGAATAGAGTGACTGAGGTGCCCTAAAATGTGGCGAGATGTCACATTTTATGATGATGAGAATAGTGTGATCTTGTTGTGAGAAGAAACATATTAACAGAACAGAAAATATTAAGCATTCATATGTGATACAAATTAAATTTGAACAAAAGAGGGAAGGATAAATCAATCAAATAAAATGTGGCGGAATGTCATGCTTTATGATAATATGAGTATAGTGTGACCATGATATGAAAAGAAACTCACATTACCAGAACAGAAATTAAACATTGTGATAAAAATTAATGTGATCAAAAGAGGAAAAATGGAATAAATTAAATAAACAAATTAAATAAATTAAATAAATTAAATAAATAAATAAAATCAAACTAGGATGTATGTTTTTCTGTTAATAAAAAAGAAGAAATTATTATTTACCCATAAGTATAAATGATAAAACATTTATATGACATGAACAAACCTCAGGTAAAGTGGGGTCCGACAAACCCCACGCTACTCACACCTCAGGTAAAGTGGGGTCTGACTGACCCCACGGTACTCACACCTCAGGTAAAGTGGGGTCAGACGGGCTCAAAATCTCTATAAAGCTTATATAGAGCAAGATTCAGGAATGACCCTATCATCCCATTAAACTACTCCACTGATCAAGAAGGTATATGGGAGTACATATCTGTATGTAATATATTAGTATATTAAAATTAAAAAACAAAAAAGTATGGGGTCTGTCTGACCCCACTTTACCTGTTAAGGGTTAAGTCTATTTTCGTATGATTTATTTTTGATATTTGGAATCAGTTTTGTGGCTCGCCGTTGTACTTTTTCCAGTCTGTCAATGTCTTTAATGAGATTCGGTGACCATACGGAAACAGCATATTCCAAATGTGGACGAACTAACGATTTATATAGCTTGTTAATGAGTGATGGACTTTTGAAATCAAAAGATCGCGCAATCAATCCCAGAATCTTATTTGCTTTCTCAGAGGCTGAAATACACTGCTTGGATGATTTGAGGTCGTTACTGATAATTACGCCGAGATCTTTTTCACTATCCACTTTTGTTAACGAATTTCCAAATAACTTGTAATCGTACTTACTGTTATTTTTACCTATGTGCATTACCTTGCATTTACTTGTGTTAAATTTCATTAGCCACTTTTCAGACCATTGCTGTAATTTATCTAAATCTTCTTGAATATCTAATTGGTTTGAGTGATCATTTGCCACTCCGCACAGTTTTGTATCATCAGCAAATTTGGAAACAGTAGATTTTAGTCCATGGTCTATATCATTTATATATACTATGAATAGAAGTGGCCCAAGAACGGAACCCTGAGGAACTCCACTTGCAACACTTTTCCATCCAGAAGTTTTTCCATTTAAAACAACTCTCTGTTTTCGACCTTTCAACCAATTACTAGTCCAACCTAATAGGCTACCACTTATTCCATGCAAAGCTAATTTAGTAAGTAGTCTTTCGTGTGGGACGGTATCAAAAGCTTTTGCAAAGTCTAGATATATTAAATCTATATTGTTTCTTTTGTCATAATTCGAGACAACTGTGTTGTAGAATTCGAGTAAGTTAGTCACGCAAGAACGTTTCCGTCTGAAACCATGCTGGCTATCATTTATCAAACGGTTACTTTCTAAATGATATTCGATAGCATCTCTGATGATAGTTTCCATTATTTTTCCTACGATCGAAGTCAAACTAATAGGCCTATAGTTATTTGGTTTCTTTTTGTCACCTTTTTTGAATATGGGAGTAACGTTAGCTAGCTTCCATTCTCTTGGGACATCTCCGGATATGATGGATTTCTTGAAAATAATTTCTAATGGAACAACAATCTCATTTTTCATTTCCTTTAAGATTCTTGGATGCCAACCGTCAGGCCCTGGTGTTTTATTAACTTTGAGTTTGTCTATACACCTTTTAATTTTTTTCTTTTGTTATATTTACCGTAGTGAGTAAGTTTACCCCAGACTTTTCACAGGTTTCAGTTTGGAATTCACTTTGAGGTGTTTCGTTTACGAATACCGAGCTAAAATAATTGTTTAAGAGATTACACATTCCTTCATTTGAATATTCAAGTTGACCGTCAGCAGATAATAGTGGACCAATGTGATTCCTAACAACCTTTTTATCTCTAATGTAACTATAGAATTCTTTGGGATTCTCTTTGGATTTCTCAGCGATGTTCATTTCGTATTGTCGTTTTCTTTTTCTTATTGTCTTTTTTAAATCTCTCTGTATTGATACATAACTTTCATAGTCATTAGATGCACCCGAGCACTTATATTTCTTATAAGCCTGTCTCTTTTTAGCAATACTTTTTTCAGTTTCTTTGTCGAGCCACTTTGGGCGAGCCTGATTTGGGGGACGTCTGTCCTTAAAAGGAATGTAAGTTTGAATCATCTTAGTGAGCGTATTTTGAAATATTTCCCACATCTGATCTACAGGCCTTTCGTTTAATTTGTCCTCCCAATCTGTAAGCTGAAGCTCCTGACGTAGTTCTATGAACTGAGCTTTACTGAAATCGGGTATTTTAGAAGCACAAGTATCTATTCTAAAATTGTTTAGGAGTTTGAATCTGACTAAGTTGTGATCGCTATTTGCAACAGATTCACCGACTTCTACATCAGTTGCCATGCTTTCGCGGCTAGTGATCAATAAATCGAGTAAGTTTCCATATCTTGTGGGCTCTTTTACATGCTGAATTAAGTAATTGTCACCAAGAAAATCAATCAAGCGACTACCTATATGGCCATGTTCAAGGGTCATCCAATCAATGTCAGTAAAATTGAAATCACCCATTATCAATAAATCCCGGTTGCAGAAACTAGACAGTTCTTGAAATAACAGTTTGTCGTCTGCTAATGATAATGTCTTTGGCCTATATATTACACCTATATTCATTTTTTGTCCATTTGTTTGGGTTAACTCAACCCACAAACTGTCATATGCATCCTGTTTCACTTTCTCTAAAACACAAGCATGAACATTGTTTTTAACGTACAATAGAACACCCCCACCTTTCTTGTGGTTTCTATCCTGATGAAAGTGTTTAAATCCCGCAATATTAAATTCAGCTTCGAACTCTGTACCATTTAACCATGTCTCAGTTATTCCTATCATATCGAGATTTTCGCTTTTGACATACGCCTGTATTTCTTGAAATTTGTTCCTAATACTACGAGCATTAAAGTACATAGTTTTAAGAAAGTCCTGATTATTTCTTTTTGACACATTTTGAGTTTCAATATCATGTCTTATATTATCATTTTGTTTTTTATTTATGCCTTGCTCTATATTATTATTATTTGGTCCTTCATTTACATTCAATGCCTCATTAACATTTCTCCTATCAAAATTAACATTTCCCCCATCACGGACATCTGGTCGATTACGGTCATCCGATCTATTTTGTACATTTTGTCCCCCTACGTCACCGTGATTCACGCCGGCCTCCCGTCGTTCAGTGACATTATGTCCGGCATCCCTTTCTAAAATTATATTTTGTCCTCCAGTGACATTATATCCTACCGTGATATTTTTTCCTCCACTATAATTACATCCCATCGTGATCTTTTGTCTTCCACTGTCATTACATCCTATCTTGATATTTTGGCCTTCATTGACATTCTGTCCGGTATCTCTTCCTAAAATTATATTTTGTTCTTCACTGACATTATATCCTACCGTGATATTTTCTCCTCCATTATCATTACATCCTATCGTGATATTTTGTTCTCCACTATCATTATTTCCCATCGTGATCTTTTGTCCTCCACTGTCATTACATCCCATTGTGACATTTTGTCCTAAGACATTACATCCTAATGTGTCATTTCGTCCTCTAGCGATATTACATCCTATCATGATATTTTGGCCTTCATTGACATTCTGTCCGGTATCCCTTCCTAAAATTACATTTTGGCCTTCAATGACATTATATCCTACCGTGATATTTTCTCCTCCATTATCATTACATCCTATCGTGATATTTTGTTCTCCTTTACCATTACTTCCCATCGTGATCTTTTGTCCTCCACTGTCATTATATCCCATTGCGACATTTTGTCCTATGACATTATATCCTAATGTGACATTTCGTCCTCTAGCGACATTATATCCTAAAATTATATTTTGTCCTATACTGGTACATTGTTCTACATTAATGCTATACTCTACACTGTTTTCCCAAGTACATTCTATTTCCCCTTCCCTTTGGCCTTCTACCCTAAAAAAGGAGCTGGTTCATTACAAACTCCCACAATGAGGTTTGTAAGAACATCTTTGCCTCTGCGGGTAAGGTGGATCCCATCAGAAGCGTAAAGGTCATGGCGCCTAGAAAAGAGATACCAAGGATCAAGAAAGTGG
>NC_134806.1:19935567-19938067 GCF_046742065.1 Oratosquilla oratoria
ACTATTAACTGCATCCTGGAAGAGGTCTATCCCGAGAATGGTGTTCCCAAACTCGATTTACCAAAAGCGGACCTCAAAGCTATTAGAAATATGTACAATGGAGGCCCCGTTTGTCTGTTCTCGAGCAAATAAGTTTAGACAGATTGATGGTGTCGCTATGGGATTCCCAATTGGTGTTCTCTTTGCAATTTTCTTTTCATGATGATGGTTAAAAAAAAAGAGGTATGTCTGGGAAAAAATTAAATCTTGAAATTTATTTTTATATAACATCTTGAAAAGTAGAGTCAATACAACAAAATTAAGTGTATTTTTGGATTTAGCGAGCCCGTTTTACCCTACAAATGTTCTAACATCCTTTGCCTTTAAAAAATGTTGGCTGGTGTAATTGGAATGTACAAAATAATATCTATTTTTGTGAAATTTCGACTTTATTTCTTTCATGTTGCTTCATCAACTAAGGCTCAGCAAAGAAACAGTTTCTTGATATTTTTAAATTTCCATGTCCTTTTTTTTTTTTTTTTAGTTTCTGTCCTCTAATTATTCTTTCATCTCACACTAAAAAGCTCTTTCTTGGTTATGTTCACTCGCATGAAAACTGCATTTATATCAATTCTCTCTAATACTGACAATTTTGTGCACTCTCAGCAAAGAAACAGTTTCTTGATATTTTTAAATTTCCATGTCCTTTTTTTTTTGTCTTTTAATTATTCTTTCATCTCACACTAGAAAAACTCTTTCTTGGTTATGTTCACTCGTTTTATGGGCATGAAAACTGCATTTGTATCAATTCTCTCTGATACTGACAATCTTGTGCACTCTCAGCTATCCTGGTAACTATTTTGATTGTTGTTCTTTGTATTTTTATGTATTCATTTTTTAGGTACTACAGCACTACAGTGTATTCCAATATGTAGCAGATTAGATTTGTGATGATGATTTTTTAATGTTTTTTTCTTCTATATAGCGAAACAATGTTCGTATATATGTCAACAATATGTCTTTCCTGTAATTAATACATTTTTCCAAGTGACAAGTTTTCACTTACTAACATTCCCATGCCTGTTTCCTCATCCTTGTTTTATATTTATTCTATAATAAAATAATCTACATATTTCCAATATTTTATATCATTTGCGTTGAAGCTTATATACCACTTCCGATATCATTTATATCTTTCACTTGGACATTCATGTAACAGCCTGCAATCTTTTCTTTTTATTATTTTTTTAATAACCATGTCATTAACATAGACAAAAAATAACTGGTGCTAACACTGAGCCCTGTGGGCCTCCGCTAGTCACTTCCATTTATTCTATCATCTAAACTTTCAAAGCCGACCTTACTCATTTTTCTTCGAAATGCTTCTCATCCATTCCAGTGATATTCCTTTGAGTCCCATGTAATTTCCAGTTTCCATATTAATCTTTTGTAAGATAGCTTATCAAAAACATTTTCCAAATACATATGTATACAATCGAGCTATCAATCTCTCTCTTGTAGTACATCAATCACTCTTGAGTAAAATGTCGACAAGTTTGTAACATATGACCTTCTCTAAATCCAAATTGGCTGTTTGCTAATACCTTCTCTTAAAAAAAAAAAAAAAAAATATTGAGGTTACATTTTCCCATCATTTGGCCATTTCCTTTTCCAATAAATATCATATTAGCTTGTTAACCTTATCCATCGTCTTTTTTGCGTGTGTGTATGTTTGTGTGTTTTCACTTATATGACATTTGATACTGTCCCCAGTCATTCTTTTTTTCGTATAAAAAAAAGATTTATTAGAAATGTGTAGTTGTTATTTCCGCTTGCGTTTTCTAATCTCTATAAAATATTCTACCTACATTCAGTTTACCTAGTCTTATCCTGTGTCCAATTTACCATTGAAATATGTAAAGAGCAATTATGCTTTATCCCTTATTCATCTTTTCGAACTTTCATTCTTTTCCATTTTTTTTTCTGAAACTTCTATTGAGCCAATCCTTTCCTTGACGTTTCCTCCTCTTAGTCCCGTCATATTGCACTATGTAAGGCAATTTTTGTCTTTTGCCAAGCAAGTGATATTTTTTTTTGTTTTTTTTGCGAAACAAGAGAAAATGTCCATTATTCCTGTCAAACTTTGCGTTTGTGACTTCTAGAATACTTTTTTGATCACAGATACCTAAATTTCACAATTTTCACCATTTTTGGACAGAACACAAAAAACAAATTCGAATGACACAAAAATATATTTTAAAACTTTTAAAAAACTAATTTTTAGGATTGCAAATTAAAATATTTTCTTGATTTGCGTGAATACAACAAATCATTTTCACATAAGTGCCCTCAGATATAGTCTCCCATTGTTTTCATTGAAGAATCCCTGATACCTTTGTTCAAAGTACCTTACATCTTGGTAGAAGTGTTCCCCTTGTTCCTCTGAATGTTTCCACATTCTCCTTGAAGTTGTTGAGGTGAGCATCTAAGATATGAACCTTCAAGGACATTCTGTAACCTA
>NC_134806.1:19945567-19948067 GCF_046742065.1 Oratosquilla oratoria
GGGTTAGAAATTGTCAAAGGAAATAGGCATTTGGCAATGGATGCAAAGAGGAGACTATGTGCATAAACACGGCAAAGGAAACATGGAGGACTGGAAGTGAAGCGTTTATTCCTGACGTTTCGTCTATTGACTTTCTCAAAAGGAATGAGCATACTGGATATGTGCAGAGTTTATATACATGCTTTGCGGATCAAGGGGGCATGCGAGCGTAGAACACTGTGTTCTGATTGTCCCGCTGAGACAGCCACGTTGCCTTGTTTATGCAACTTGTTCGCATGGATTTTCAGGAGACTATATGTAAAGGGGTGATTGTGCTGACGGCACTTTATGGGGCAAAGACCTAGAATCTAAGAGAGGCAGAAAGAAAAGGTTTAAATGTGTTTGAGATGAAATGTCTTAGAAGTATTGATAGCAGTCAATAAATTAATGTCAAGAGCGGTCGGACAAAATACCACCAACTGTCCTTCCTTAACCCAACCAAATCAAAGGTATGTAACCTGAGTCCCCCCACTTTCCCCATCCCCTTTTCTGTACCCATTACTACCTCATTTATACCTGTACTTTAACTTCTTGTAACCATTCTGATGAAGAAGACTACAGATAGTATTCGAAATATACAGTTTTTCCTGTACTTCCGATATTATTTCTCCGATAGTGGGTTTAAGTGAACAAGGCTGAACATAGTGAGAAAAGAGGAGGTGAAGAAGAGAGCTGGGGTGGAAAAAGAAATGTCTATGAGACTGATGAAAAGTTATTGTGATGGTTTGGACACATGGAAGGAATGAGTGAAAAATATTAGTAAATGAGATGTGGAAGGCAGATGTAGAAGTGAACTTGAGGGGATGGCCGAGGATGAGATGGATGGATGTGGTGAAAAAGTCGTTGAGCAGGAGAGGAATGTCTGTTGAGAAAGGAATGGAGAAGGCAGGAGATAGGTGTGAGTGGAGGAGATCTATGTGTGGAAGGGAAGGATAAGAAGTGGTTATGTATGAATGATAATTCCGTAGGGATTTCTCTCCGTTTTCTCTTTTTTTCTGCATGAGGGGACGGAGAGGGGGGAGGGGCTCGTCGATTAAGTGAAGCGGCCTTATTGTGGATGTGCTGTGTCTTGCTGCATTGCTTCTGAGCTAGGATGAGAGGGAAGAAAGTATGGCTAATGGGAGTATAATGGATAGGACTGGGTACTTGCCTTTTGACATGGATACGTGCTTTGTAAGATGGAAAATGCCCTTGATAGATAGATATATCTTAATGATTAAATGTCATTATTTCATCTTAGAGAGCTGAATTTACTTGTGAAACCCTTGTCTTTGTAATATGCCCACTTCATGTTGCCTCTGCAATGCATCAAATACATTATATATATAATTCTATTGTCCATAATGTTTCTCGTAATTAGGAAGATAAACAATGACTAAGTTGGATAATGGTCGGGGGCCGGCTCGCTTAAAAGCATTAAACATAGAGCTCCTGAATTACGTATATACTGTGCATATCATCTCGCCTTAACGAATGTTACCATACAATATAGACCCTTGTGTTGTGTTCTAACTAGCGTCAAACTATTTCATTCAGGTTTTAGAAAACCCTCGATGGTTTTATAATTCATCTACGGACTAGGCCTTTGCTTTACGTAGCCGGGTCAGATGGCGGTCACTAGATCTTAATGAGCGAGTCCCTGCTTTGACGAGGAACCCTTAACTGAAGAACATTCTTGGTCGTGAATCAAACTAAAGAACATAACGTGGGAAACCTCATTTCTCGTTTTATTAGTCCCTTCGTCCCCTAAAGTTAATAAAATCGTAAGGATTTAACCAGAATAAGTGCTGTTAAGGTCGTCGAACAGAAACGTGGAGAGGAGAGTTTTGTCCTCATTTCAAAGATGATGTTCATAGGCGGCAGCTTATGTCACACTTTTCCTTTTGCTACGGTAAAACCCTCGATACGCCAAACACAGGCTTTTGGCGTTGACGTTGACGTTGGTGTTGGTGTTGACGTTGGCGTTGACGTTGGCATTGACGTTGGCGTTTGGTTGAATGAAACCTTTATTATTATTATTTATTATTTACCTGTTTGTTTATCATTTAACGATACCTTTGCATTTATCTATTTATTTTATTTATTATCATTTATATTAATATATTTTAATTTGTTTATTTATTTATCATTTGACGATAGCTTTGCATTTATTTATTTATTTTAGTTATTATCATTTATATTATTAAGTTTTATTTATTTATTTATCATTTAACGATACCTTTGCATGTATTTATTTGTTTTATTTATTATCATCTACATTATTATATTTTCATTTATTTATTTATCATTTAACGATACCTTTGCATTTATTTATTTATTTTTGTTTATTATCATTTATATTATTATATTTTTGTTTATTTATTTATCATTTAACGATATCTTTGCATGTATTTATTTATTTTGTTTATTATCATTTATATTATTATATTTTCATTTATTTATTTATCATTTAACGATACCT
>NC_134806.1:19955567-19958067 GCF_046742065.1 Oratosquilla oratoria
CACACACACACACACACACACACACACACACACACACACACACACACACACACACACACACACACACTCGGTGGCACTGTTGGTAGAGCGCTGAACTGGGAAGTAGAAGTGCTCCCAGTACCCAGTTCGAATCCTGCCCAGGGCCGAAATTATTTCGGTATCGCTGTGCCTCGGGTCGTTACTCTGACTCTCGTGGGTGGGGAGTTGGGTGTGTGTGTGTGTGCAAGGTCATAGCATTACCCATAGATCGCACCTACGAGCTCTGAGCTCTCTTCCAGGAGGGAAATAGCTGTCGATCACGAGTCCAACACGTGATCCAAAGACCAAGTGAATACACACACACACACACACACACACACACACACACACACACACACACACACACACACACACACACACACACACACACACACACACACACTCGGTGGCACTGTTGGTAGAGCGCTGAACTGGGAAGTAGAAGTGCTCCCAGTACCCAGTTCGAATCCTGCCCAGGGCCGAAATTATTTCGGTATCGCTGTGCCTCGGGTCGTTACTCTGACTCTCGTGGGTGGTGAGTTGGGTGTGTGTGTGTGCAAGGTCATAGCATTACCCATAGATCGGACCTACGAGCTCTGAGCTCTCTTCCAGGAGGGAAATAGCTGTCGATCACGAGTCCAACACGTGATCCAAAGACCAAGTGAATACACACACACACACCCACACACACACACACACACACACACACACACACACACACACACACACACACACACGCATACATACACACACACACACAAACACACACACACGCATACACACACACAACAACCCACCCACCCACACACACACACACACACACACACACACACACACACACACACACACACACACACACACACACACACACACACACACACACACACACACACACACACACACACACACACACACACACACACACACACACACACACACACACACACACACACACACACACACACACACACACACACACACACACACACACACACACACACACACACACACACACACACACACACACAGAGGCACGGACACACACACACACACACACACACACACACACACACACACACAAAGAGGCACAGGCACACACACACACACACACACACACACACACACACACACACACACACACACACACACACACACACACACACACACACACACACACACACACACACACACACACACACACACACAAACACACACATGTGCGCGCGCACACATACATACTAACGCACACACACGCACACAAACACACGCAAACAAATCAATCAATCAATCAATCAATCAAAAGTAAACGAATAAATAGGTAGATACATAAATAAATAAATAGAAAAATAAATACAGAAATGAATTTATATATATATATATATATATATATATTTTTATATATATGTATATATACATATATAAGTAAACAAATAAAAAATGAATAAGCATAAAAATGTATGAATAAATAAATAAATAAACATAGAAAATAGATCAAATATATATATATATATATATATATATATATATGTAGGTATATATCTATGTATGTATATATATATATATGTATATATATATATCTGTATATATATGTATGTATATATATATATATGTATATATATCTATATATATATATATATATTATGGGAAAGGTGGAGGGGAAACACGGGTCTTTATCTGATTATCGAGTTTATTCCTGACCGGTTTCGCTTACAATAGCTTCTTCAGAGGAGTGTTACTCTGGGTCGAAGTTGGCGGTGTATATAGTGAGTCAGGCCCACGTTCCCTCCTTGCGGAGTGGTTGGTGGCTGGTTCCAGTACGTGTCAAACAGCATCGGTACAATATAATACAATAATACGATAATCAGATAAAGACCCGTGTTTCTCCCTCCACCTTTCCCATAATTTGTCCCAATGTCTCTCTCTCTCTATATATATACGTATATATACATATATATATATATATATGTATACGTATATACATATATATATATATATATATATCTATATCTCTATCTAACTAAATATATATATATATATATCTATATCTGTAGGTATATCTACCGGTATATATATATATATATATATATATACGTATATATACATATATATATATATATATATACAAATATATATACATATATATATATACATATATATATATTTATATATATATATATATATTTTTTTTTTTGTCTTAAGGTGTTCTTATTGTCTATTGAGATCTGAGATGATTTCTCCGTAGGAGGTCATCTGTGCTGTCAAATCGCTATTTCGAGTATCTTGATTCTTCTTCAGTGGTTGTCTCTATGTTAGATTTGCTACTGAACTAAAAATGTCAGGTGGATGGTACTTAAAAGCTGGACTAGCTGTGTTCTGTACTTGTTCTTGATGTTAATTGGTCCGTCCGATCGGGTGATCTCTCCCTGTGCTCGTTTTGACTTTGTTCCAGCAACAGGAACATAGGGAGAGATCACCCGTTCGG
>NC_134806.1:19960567-19980567 GCF_046742065.1 Oratosquilla oratoria
AATTAGTGAATAGTTTTACATATTTGTTTATATTCATATTCATTTGTATACTTGTATTCTAATCTATCTTTTAATTTCATTTATCCTTTTGTTTATTAATTTATCTATTTATATATTTCTCAATCTGTATGTCTATTTATTTGTTTATTCGTATATTTGTTTAGTTTGATTAGTTTTTTAAATTATTTATACTTTACTTTTCATTTAGTTCTTTTACTAACACTTTATATTTTCTTTTTTTTTCAGATGAGGTATACGAACATTCTAATTTCCCATGTTAGGCAATTAGTTTCCCTTTTTTCTTGGAACATGGCTGAGTGTCTGAGTTAATTTCCGTTTCATTTTTTTTATTTTGTCTTTTAATAAAACTTTTTTTTTAATAACCTAACAATAAGAACTAAGATACAGGCACAAAGACATCTAAGTATTTAAATGTTTGTAATGGTCCTACGATATGATAGACATAAATCTATGTAGTTCAGAGATATTGATTTGCTGATTTTTTTATATTAAAGCATTTTAACAGAACACAAATTAAAATTACTATCTCACGAATACCACGCGTCTAAATATTAATTACATTAATCCTATAGTATGAGCAAATTTAATTATATTTGGAAAGATGCAATATATGAAATATTGGATTTGAATATCATATTTCATGAAAATAAAGAGGAACTTGATAAGAAATAAATACCTTTGTACTTTATTATTTTACATTTTATGATGATGATATGTCTTAAGAAAAGAAATATTCGTCGAAGAACATTAAGCACGAAAAAAGAACGAATAGATGCAATGAATCCTTGATTAAAGATAACTAAAAACAAAATATGATTAAAAAATATCATGTGGAGATTGCATTGAAGTTAGTAGGCAAATAAAATGGGCTTACACAAAATCATATTGAAAAAAAAAAAAAAAAAAAATCAGGGGACGAAAAATATTGAGTTCTCGATGTAATATATACATATGATATGAAATATTTCGTTTCGATTGGTGCACAGCATGGCTTGATTATTCCAAATCTAGATGCTGTTACTGCGACTGGTCTACTGTTTCAATATACGGCAGGAAAAGTAATCTGAAATGCAAAACACGTTCAATAAAAATAAAAAATAAAATGCTCAGTACGAAATACAAAAATAGTGGCTATGAATTGTGTAATTCAAACATGAAGTGAACATGGTAACTATTTCTATTCATAAGTGAATGATTTGTTGGGAGCGGATGTGGGAATACATTTGGCACAATAAATATACACGTTGTTGTATTTTCATTTCGTTCTGGTGGAAACTGTATTCGCACATGATAGAATGATGGAGCAACGGAACAGTATTGCTTGGGTCTATGAAAATGTTCGTATACAGTTTTCCAGGCAAACGCTGTGCTCAACAAATATATCACAAACTTGTTTAGAATATGGATATCCTAACATTCGATTTTTAATTTTGGACACTCATCTCGCATATACAAAGTAGTGATTGGTCATCTTTTCCCATTTTTTTTCTTTCGTTTTTCTAAATGTTTTTTTTCTCTTTGATTTCCTTTTCTTTCCCTTATTCTATTTTTCCATTTGTTTAGAGGTCGTGTGTGTGTGTGTGTGTGTGTGTGTGTGTGTGTGTGTGTGTGTGTGTGTGTGTGTGTGTGTGTGTGCGTGTGTGTGTGTGTGTGTGTGCGTGCGTGTGTGTGTGTGTCTATTATCTAATTATCTAAATAAAGGAAAAACAGGCAATGTTTAAACATACGTTGTGTTTACCTATGCAACCATACAACCTTTCTAGTTATACAGAAACCATCCACGGTGTACTAGGAGCCGTAAGTTAGTCATAATTGTATATTTACCAGAGTCTGGTCATCCTAACAACATGAAAATTACACCACCCCTTCCTTCAATCCTGGCTCCTGATTGGCCACCTTGTCTTCCAGTAAGCTTCGAGTATCCATAGGCTGAACAAAACTCATCCAATCATAGAACTAGATCAGATTGATGGGTGGAGCTATACTCCTATTCTTAAAATGAACAACTCGTAAGAACATGCCCAGATGCTTGGTCACTGAAGAGAATTAACTGAGTGAGTCTCGGACAACGGTCCCGAACGTTTTCAACTCCATCGTCTTCCTCACATTCTGCCCTTCTCTACGCACCTATCGTGTAAGTCTTGCACAACAAGTAATTCTCGAAACCGAAAAAAGTGGAATAAATAAATCATATCATAATAAAAGGGGAAAAAATGAGATACGAGTTTTCTACTCATATTACTGTTTAATTCTATTTATTTATAGAAAAAGAAAAATATATCTCACTGGGCTCGCCCCTCCCTCCTAGTAATTACATCCCCTCCCCCCGACACACACACAGGTTGAGAGAAACTGGTGAACCAAATATTTTTTATAAAATATCTCATGATTGGGGTTATATATATATATATATATATATATATATATATATATATATGTATGTATGTATATATATACATATACATATGTGTGTGTATGTGTATGTGTGTGTGTGTGTGTGTGTGTGTGTGTGTGTGTGTGTGTGTGTGTGTGTGTGTGTGTGTGTGTGTGTGTGTGTGTGTGTGTGTGTGTGTGTGTGTGTGTGTGCGTGTGTGTGTGTGCGTGTGTGTGTGTGTACTTTTTTTAAGAAAACACACTGAACTCATCGTGTGAAGTTTATTCTTTAGTTTCCAACGCTGTCCCGGGATTATCTTTGGTGTAATGAAGTGTTAGCAATAGTCATTTCTTAAAAAGTGGCATACTTGATATAATTGGTTAGGTAAACGCCATCAATCCTTACAGTCCCGAAAAACACTAAGTAGAACAAACAGTCACGAAATACATAACCAAAACATACCCAAAAATATTTCCAGATGAGCATCATATTGCATGATTTACAAATCAGTATTTGTATTAAAGGAAATGGCAAATTATCTTTAGGCTACAAAAAATTGACTAGATTTTTGCGACAAAATCCCCTCAAGTTGCAGAATCCCACTATCCCAACTGCCAAAATTCCAACAGACCAATTCAAGACAAACCCAAAATCCCGACATCCAAATTCCTTCATGAATTATATTTGTGAATAGTAAAGTCCAAAACGGACTTAAATGGACCAAAAATATAAATAAAACTACTGAAATTAACCTTCAAATATCTTCGGTGTTGTCTACAAGTGTCAAGTAAGTTTTTGATATATATGATAATGTAGTGCTCCGTGGAAAATCAAAATAGCTCTCAAAATATTATAACAAACATAAAAGTATTTTTTATTATATGCAAATTAAAATGTAAAGCAAATATAAAAAAGAAATACATGATTGGACATATGACTACATTCCTATTTAGTTTGATTTGGTTTCTTCGGCTGTCGAATTATTGTGTAGAGTTGTTTGTTTGTCGAAGTTACCATACTTAATGTACATACATACATACATATACCAAGGCTTTTTCCCCCTTACCAGGGAGGTAGCCAAAAAGGACAAGGCATAAAATCATTCCCACCCATTCCATCCCCAAAAACACTCCACACCTCCACCCTCCCTCCCATCTCAGCACCTCCTAGATGACGGGTCATCCCTGCACCCTGTCCACTGCCCTGGATCAGAAGCAGTGTCGCAGGACACAGCACATCCACAGCAAGGCTTATATAACACAATACTTAATTGCATTAATTATAAAATCGGTCACTTATACTGTTGCTGAAATCATGAACATTGATGCGTGGGAGGACTGTTGTTCAGGTGACATATGCCCACACATGTAATTGAAAAATAGACAAATGGCCACAACTTCATATAATATCACAAGTTCTATCTAATTTACTTGTTCACTTCTGTAAGTACATATATTTAATTACAGCATAAACAGAGACTTTTTATATCCAGGTCAAATACAATTACTTAGTAAATACAAAGAAAAAAGTCTATTGTTTTTAAATATTACTTAATATAAATGGACTTAAAAGGTCCTAAATTTATATTGAACTACTGAAGTGAACTTTCAGATATCACCGGTATTATCCATAATTTTTTTTATATGTGATAATGCAATACTTCGCAGAAAATAAAAATTGGTCACTGATGCTGTTGCTGAATTCATTTGCATTGATACAAGGAAATTCGTGGACGACAAATGCTCACATGACATACGCCCACACATTTAATTAAAAAAAGAGGATTTCTCACAATTTCATATGATATCACAGGTTATATTTACATTTGCATGTTAACTGTGTTGTAGAAATTCGTGGACGACAAATGCTCACATGACATATGCCCACATATTTAATTAAAAAAAGAGGATTACTCACAATTTCATATGATATCACAGGTTTTATTTACATTTGCATGTTAACTGTGTTGTAGAAATTCGTGGACGGCAAATGCTCACATGACATATGCCCACACATTTAATTAGAAAAAGAGGATTGCTCACAATTTCATATGATATCACAGGTTTTATTTACATTTGCATGTTAACTGTATTGTAGAAATTCGTGAACGACAAATGCTCACATGACATATGCCCACACATTTAATAAAAAAAAAGAGGATTGCTCACAATTTCATATGATATCACAGGTTTTATTTACATTTGCATGTTAACTGTGTTGTAGAAATTCGTGGACGACAAATGCTCACATGACATATGCCCACACATTTAGTTAAAAAAAAGAGGATTGTTCACAATTTCATATGATATCACAGGTTTTATTTACATTTGCATATTAACTGTGTTGTAGAAATTTGTGGACGACAAATGCTCACATGACATATGCCCACACATTTAATAAAAAAAAAGAGGATTGCTCACAATTTCATATGATATCACAAGTTTTATTTACATTTGCATGTTAACTGTGTTGTAGGTGCATTTCTTTACTATAGTGAAAACAAGGTTATGTTTACATCCAAGTCATATACAATTATTCAGTAGATACAAATAAAATAGTCTACAGTACTATCTATCTCATACAATATAAACTTATCTATTTTGTTGAAATATACTGTGTTTTATTCATATGTACCTTGTAATCGCACAAATATTTAATTACAGTGAAAATAAAACCTTCATTGTCCAATTAGACACAATAATTGAATAAATGCAAAGAAAGTGCCACTGATTTTTAAATATCACATAATATAAATCTATTTACCATATTACATATAAGAACATAAGAACATAAGAATGAAGGAGACTGCAAGAGACCATAAGGCCTACACTGTACTTTGTTAAAATTTACTTTGTTTTATGTACAGTACCTTTTAATCGTACAAATATTTAATCACAGTGAAAATAAAGATATTTAGTACCCAAGTCAGATGAGATTTTGGAGCTCTTCTCTTGGAAGACTGGTGGGTCCAAATCATCATTCCTGTTTCTGACTACTGACAAGCAGTTGCTCTTTTCGTTCTAAACCTCCCAACGAGATGGAAGAAACTAATTAAGCGGTTCCTTCTCAAAAAAGATAAAAACAGGAAGGAATATCACTACTGGTGCTGTGATTTTCGCAAATCTGATAGATGCAAAGGCAGTGGAGTTACAAAAAATTTAAATAGATATAATCTACTTTTTATAAAAATGTGGATCACAATCACGCTCCTTGTGCAAGTGCTGTTTCTGTGATGATGATGATGATGATGATGATGATGATGATGATGATGATGATGATGATGATGATGATGATGATGATGATGATGATGATGATGATGATATGGTTTAACGTCACAAACTTCCCCCTTATCGGGAGGCTAGGGCGATGCCCCTCACAGAGGGCTTTGTAGCGTGGAATCTAATGAGCCATGCCCTTAGTTCAACTTCGACGGTGGCAGGATTCGAACCGCCCTCACCTTGACCTTCGCCGCAAGTAACGACGCCCTGACCCACTCAACCAGCGAGTTTCCAGTTTCTGTTGTAAAAACCATATATGGGTACTGTCTTTGCCCCTCAAAATATTGCCCTAAAAAAAGGGGCTTAGAAAGACTAGAAAGAGGACTTAGGCACTGTGAACCTTCATTGACACCAAGATCAATAGAAGTAATTAATATTCCGCTTAAACTTAAAACTTACGTAAAATGGCGATTTATTTCTGACAAGAAGTTCTACCATAGAAGATAGATTTTTGGTATTCACTACAGACTCAATTTTGCAAATACTGTCAGAAGCCTCATATTGGATCATAGATGGTACTTTTAATCCAGTTCCTGCATTATTTCACCAACTACACAATTCACGCACCTGTAAATATGAAAATCGTAGGGTCTCCCACTTGTCTATATTTTGATGACAGGGGAGTGAGGTCGTGTATAAACGCTTGTTTGAAGATTTGACTGACATTGCTGATGACAATGGAATTGATTTGAACCTACAATTTATAATATCAGGACAGTACTTATGGCGAAGAATTCAGTCAAGTAGATTATCAATTCACTATAACAATGACGATTTTTTTTTTTTTTTTTTTTTTTAAGTGATACAACATTTTCCCTCGGCATTTCTTCCATTGATTGATATTCCGGAAGCTTTCGAATTCGCCTTATTTGCAGAAGAAGTGGACGATGTTGTTACTTAATTTGGAAATAATTGAGTGTTCGGACAAATAATAAGACACTTGCGTAAAGGAGCTGTCGTCTGCACCATTCACTTCCTTCAGTAAAGTGATCAGTGTATAACTCCATGCAAATTGCATGGCACAGAAGATGGGAAGACATTATTGGAAGAGCTCATATTGGGCTTTATAGCATAGTTAAAGAGTTGCAAAAGGAGAAGCAGCAAGTTAGCAACCAAATTGAGTGCATACTCTGTGGGGAAGTGTCTTCAAAAAAAGAAAGAAGAAAAAAAAAAAAGATCACCAAGTTGATCCGTGGGCGCGAACATCAAACTTTTATGGATTACCTTTGTAGAATAACAGGTAGTTGAAGCCTTTGATTAACCTTATTCACACTTTTAGCAATTTTCAAAATAGATTGCAGAACTCTTGTGATATATATTTATTATACATTTCTATCTGACCTTTTATTCACTTGTGACTTAATATCTTGACTAAATATAGAAAATTAATTTGACTATCCACCAATAACATTTAATAAAACAAAAAGTATAATTTTTCTATGTTGGGATTTTGGTTGTTGGGATTTCGGCAGACTTCTGTCACTTTGCCTTCATATTGGAAGTCGTTTCTGTTTGATAAACATATTTTTCTACTCATTCCTATCGCCTTTATTCTTCTATATTTTCTTTCATTCGTTCTTCACGCGGCGGTAAAATAGGACGGGAGACTACGAAGACAAAAAAGCAACACCAAAGACGAGACGGCCCAAGGATTCATGTTGGAGAACAATGTATCTTAGGAGATCATCCGACTCGATCTTGATTAAAGGATCAACACAGGAGCACCATGAGATTAAATGCCATTTCTGTTCCGATTCGTATGAATTTATGATTCAACTGTATCAAAGTTCTTTATTAGAGAAATCTCACTGAACCAAGATATAATTTTAAAGAACCTTCTGGATTATTAACTTAAATTACAAACGTCCAGGGCTGCAAAACAAAAGGTTGGGTTGTTTTCTTTGGTGAGCCACACGCAACTTTATTTATGTAGATATTAATCTTTATCTGTCTACACACACGCACAAACACAAGCACACACAGACATTATATATATATATATATATATATATATATATATATACACATATATACATACATACATATATGTATATATATGTATATATATGTATATATATATATATATATACATGCATATATATATATATATATATATATATATATATACTGTATATATATACATATACATTTTCTATTATATAATACAGTATACTCAGCACTGGAAATCTTCTTCCTTAAACTTTCTATCCTTCTCGCTATTTTCTTTTCTGTGGGAGGAAGGGAGAAATAATATCACCAAATGAAACCATAGTAAATTTGGAAATGAAAACAAATGCATTATTTACGACGTTTCGCCTATGCTTTAAGCATTTTCTGGTAATTTTATTATGATTCTACATATAAACATATATACATTGTACAAAATAAACTGGGATAGGTACTTCGGTTTAATTTCTTCTTGACACTCCGTGGGATGCCCCGAACAGCTCCAGGGTTCCACACATATTTAATTGGATATTAATTGCTGGTAGGTAAGTCTTTATTAATACAGCCTCCATAATGTATGGAAGCTCTATTAGTAAAGACTTACCTACCAGTAATTAATATCCAATTATATATAGAAATACTGAAACCTAAATATACATGAGACTGCTAAGTAGCCAATATGGTTGGCACGCAGAGAAAGCAGAATGGTTAGGTAAGTGTGATTTGACTCGTGATATTATATGAATGAGGCATATAAGGTGCCGGGATTTCAGGTTGGAAGGATGTAGAAGGAAGTTCTATAGCAGAGGGAGTGAACTAAGTTGTCTTGTCAATCTCAGTGTCAAGACCACGAGAAACTTTAGGTGATCTAGATGCAACC
Source organism: Oratosquilla oratoria (assembly GCF_046742065.1). Classification (NCBI taxonomy): domain Eukaryota; kingdom Metazoa; phylum Arthropoda; class Malacostraca; order Stomatopoda; family Squillidae; genus Oratosquilla; species Oratosquilla oratoria. Next base: position 19,969,068 of record NC_134806.1, read on the forward strand.
AAGTGTCAAGGTCATCATGCGAGTTTGTAACTTTGACCTTATTGTTTGACACTTTGACAACCCTAGTAGGAACCAAAAAACTTAGGTGATAGTTTGGAGGTAGGAGTGTGATTCAGAGAATATTTTATGTCTTCTACACCAACGTTATTTTCTCTTGCAGATTTATTGTGAAGACGAAATATGCCTTCTTGTGATAAGACAAAAGTATCTTGATTTTTTAAGAGTGCAAATAATTAGCTACCTTGAATTTGACGTAATCTTCAAAAATATAAATTACACCTATATCTAAAACAGATCATATGGGAGTCTCTTGTCCGATCCATGAATGATGAAATTTTGGGATTCCGACATAGATCTATTAATGGAAGAATTTATACAAGCTTGTGTCTTAGGTATATGTTCATGTCAAGAGAGATGACTTTCTTAAGCAAGATATCTAAGAACATTTAGAACCTTTCGATTCTGTGGTTCAACAAGCCCGTTAGAACTAGGGTGGTATGCTGCAATCTTATACTTTGTGATGTTGAAATATCTATAGATATTGGTAACAATTTTATTATTAGATTTTGCTCCATTGTGAGGCATTAGCACTTTGGGGATATAAAACTGTCAAGAAGTGCCTGAGCCACATTCTTGGCTGATTCATCTGTCAGAGTGGCATGAATACAGCATTTAAAGAAATGGTCCATGCTGACATACAGCCATTTTTTTCACTAGGAGTAAGAGGCAATTTGAGAAGGTTGATCACTAGTGTTAAAAGTTTAATTGAAGGAAGGTAGTTTAACATAGGAACATGACCGCGGATGCGACATTAGTGAGATGCGCACGAATGACATTTGTCTATATGAGCATGAATATCTTTCCTCGTAGTGAGCCAAAAATACTGAAGTTTGCCATGTGTTATGCATTTGTCCTTACTAGAGTGAGACGCTATGGTAGAATCATTAAGAAGATAGAGTAGTTCAGGAATGAGTTCATTTGGTACTGCAAGTTGATTTACCGATCTGTTTGGCACGCGTTTGTTCTCAAGGTGTTTCTGGTGATACATGACGTCATCGAGAAGAGTGTAATTGTCCAAATATGGAGGTAAGGTCTTACTATCTGTGGCGTCTCCTGATTCGAGGAAATATATTACAGGCTTCCATAGAGAATTTTATGGAAAGGAATGTTATGTACTGTAGTCATATTACGACTCAGGGAATCAGCAATTATTTTTCCTGGAACGTTAGCGTTTCATGCATAAGCAGGCACCCACAACCGTGCTTAAGTGAGTGGGAGGATGAAATCTCTGTTCAACGCTGGATGATGAAGTCGATAAAGTCATAGGTTACTGTGGCGTCATCAGCAATGCGTTGAGGAATTCTAGCAGAATTATTTACTTGATCCCACGGGTGATTGAAAAAGTAAGTAAAAACAATGGCTTGGCGATGGGTAGCTCACAGACAGCACTCAGAGGAAAGTAGTGCTTAGCATACCTGACGTGCACGGACCTATAACGTGCTGAATTGTTTTGTGTCTTCTGGAGGAACTTGTATATCTAGGAGTCAGGCGGTTCTCTTTGGTGACGTGGGAAACCTCGGAGTATGATGCTGGAGCATACAGCCAAGAAGGAATGTTTCTTAAAACGTCAGGAATAGAGCGAGGACGTCCATCCGGCGCGTGTTGTACAACAACAGCGATTTGTATACGTTTCTATCGTTGTAGAAAGAGGCTTGAAGTTTTACATACCTTGAAAAAGATGCTTGTAGCATGCACTGAATACTAGCTGTTTATACGCTTCCTGTTGGTTGTGGGTACTGGGTGCTACTGGTTATAGGACAATTCACTGTTTGGTTAACTTTCGTTGTAATTAAGTGACAATGTCTCTTCGGAGAACCCGGATATCGCTACCACCACTTTGTTGCACGTAGCGTGGTAAAAAATTATTGTTTTTTTTTCTGTATTATAAAGTTATATATTTAAGTTAAACAATCTCTGATTAATATCAAGTTCATACGCTTCCCACATCACACAATACACGGTCTCTGCCATAGCCCTATCTGACTAACTCCCGTCCTTATCTTCTCTATCTCTGTTTATATACTCGCCCTTTTGAGTTACCCATATACCTTTTTACCTAATCATTTCTAATTCTCCCCTTACTTTCTATGTTCTAATTTGTGACAGTCTCCTTTATTGTATAATCAACTATGACAATTCAATTATGTTTAGCTCACTTGCTCTTTATCATTTAAATTAGATATTTTCTATACTTTGTGTCTGGTATTTAGCGTTATAAATATTTTTTCTTCCTATTCTTCTCTCTCTCTCTCTCTCTCTCTCTCTCTCTCTCTCTCTCTCTCTCTCTCTCTCTCTCTCTCTCTCTCTCTCTCTCTCTCTCTCACTCTCTCTCTTTCTCTCTCTCTCTCTCTCTATTCTATCTATTTAAGATGACAGATTAGCTTAATTTCTCATCAGTTCCCTATAAGTTTTTTTTTTATACTTGATCTTATCTATATCGGTGGTCTTCAACATGATACATTTTACAGTGACACACACTATAAAAAGAGTAAAAAAAATAAAAATGAAACAGAAATGGAAATTAGAAACAATGCAGAGGAGCTCGAGAATAAAGTGCAAAATGTAAAGTTATAAGGAGAAAAGTAAAAAAGTAAATATAAAGGTGAATCGTAGTATGGCAAGGAAATGGGTGATGAAGAAATAATGAATATATGATGATTGAGATAGAAAAAGGCCGTAAGAGAGGATAGAAGGAAGAAATGATTATATATAAAAAGAACAGAGACACGAATAAATACAAGTAAAGAGAAGAGCAAGTGTAAGTAGTGGTATTTAGCAAGTAGTGTCATTTTCTTGCCATTTAGGCATAAGAAAGAAAATATACTAAAAAAATAATTAAATAAATTGATGGAAAAGGAGAAAGAGGGAGCAGAAGTGTAAGGAAGAAGAGGAGAAAGATGAGGTGAGAGAAGTTGGAAAGGAAAAGGAGGAAAAATAAGAGAAAGGGGGAAATAAAATAAAAGAGGCACAAGAGGAAAGGAAGTAGCAGAGGAAAAAGAGCAAGAGGTGGAGGAAAATGAGACGGAAAAGAGCAGATGAAAGGAGAAAGTAGAGGAGGAGGAGAAGCACGAGGAGGAGAGGAAAGACGAGGAGGAGGAGGAGGAGGAGGAGAAAGATGAGGAGTATATGGAGGAAGAGGACGAAGAGGTGGAGGAGAAGGGGAAACAAAAGGAAGATGTGGAGGAAGAAGAAAAGGGGGAGAAGGAGAGGGAGGAAGACGACAAAAACAGGATAAAGAGGAAGAGGAGAATGATGAGAACCCTATGAATGGAGTTTTTGTAATATAAAAGAAAGAAGGGACAAAAGAGAAGGAAGAGAGGATGAGGGAAAATTAGAATATACTCAAGCAGAGGTTAAATGAGGACAAGCGTTGTGCCGTAGTCATCTTTAGTGTAAGAAAGTAAAGGAAGAAAAAAAGAAAAAGGAGGAAGCAGAGGGAGAATAGATAAGCGATGGAATGAGGACGAAAAAGATGGAAGTAAAAAGGGAATGAAATGTGAAGGGGAGAAAGTAGGAGGCGACATGTGACTGTGAGATCGGAAGTAGAGCGAATTGACGAGCGATTGAATGAATGAGTAGAATATAGACGTTATCACTCTGGGCTATTTTTCCTTCAATCTCCAATCAATCGAGGGTATCAACCATCTCTAGAAAATTTTCCACTGTAAACTGTTTTGTTTTCTCAACAAAAATACATAGAATGTCTTTTGATATGCAGGAGGAAATTGATTTTCTTCCAGCATACACTATTCCTTCCCAAACGCTGCGGGCTACAAATTTGGTCCAAAAGTTGAAGGAAAAATAGCCTAATGTGATAACGCCTTGAGCCACTGAAATGTAGTAGAAGGGTTGGTGAGTATATATGTGAGTGAGTGAATATGTAGATGAATGAATATGTGGGTGAGGGAATGAGTAAATGATTGAATGGATGGGTGAGTAAACGCATATCAAAGGAACACAAAGGAAGAACAAACAACAGCAGGCCTACTGGCCCTAACAAGGCTGTTTGTGTTAACTAAACTACACTACAGTCAAGGAAACAGGTCAACTAGGCGATAGAAGATGAACTAACACTACTGCCATCACTATCCTATCCCATGAATCCAATTGTGATTAAATGTCTGGTTGTCATATCTTTTATTTCAAAGGATAATATTTTATTTGCGGATTAGATTCCAAGTATTTATCTAAGCGATTTTTAAATGTTGTTATCGTGTTACTTTCGACGACAGTCGGTGAATAGACGGTGGGTTAGAAAATGGGTAAGTGGATGTGAAAATGGACGTGGGGGTAATTACTTGAGTTAGTGAATAAGCTGAGTAAGTCAATTTCTGGATGAGTAATTAGAGTGACTGAACAAATAAGTGTCGTAGTGAGTGAGTGAGAGTGTGGATAGACATCTGAGTAATATAAATGAGGTGAATCCCACACATTGTTTGAAAAAAAATTCTCTGGGCCAGAAACAATGAAAGAACCGACCCACCCAGAACGTGTCTGCAATTAAGGTCTAAAGTTCTACATTTATCTGGAGGAAACACACCCTTAAGGGACAAACCTTCTGGGCTCAAGTAATTATGAGGGCAGAGGCCTCGCGAGTAGGTTTACGAGAATTATTTACCAAAGGCGAGACTGAGATCCAGGACTTTGGAAGGCAAACACGACAAAAAGATATAATGAAAGGAATGACAGAAAAATAGAGAGAATTAGGAAGCACCTCGGGGGGGGGGGAAGAATATACAAAAGAGAAAGAAAAATTAGCTTTGCGAGAATTGTATTCTTTTGAGAAGAAAAAAAAAACTGCAAGGCTTTGTTTGTGTAAATGTGTGTTTTCACAGTCTCTCGCTGAAAAGAGGCAGGATGGGAGTTTACTCCCTTCCCTCCCTCCCTCCTCTGCCCCACTCCCTCTCACTCCCTACATCCATCTTCCCACTTTTTATGATCAACAGGTTTGGATGGGCGAGTCCACAGCTCTAATGGTTACGTTCGTTTGTGTTAGTGTCAGTTTTGACATTAATGTTTTCCCTACAATTGGTGCATTTTTAACTTAGGTGTTAATGTTACTGTCTGCATGCGTGTGATTTATATGTGTGTATGTGTGTTAATATGCTTGTTTGTTTGTTTGTGTGTGTGTGTGTGTGTGTGTGTGTGTGTGTGTGTGTGTGTGTGTGTGTGTGTGTGTGTGTGTGTGTGTGTGTGTGTGTGTGTGTGTGTGTGTGTGTGTGTGTGTGTGTGTGTGTGTGTGTGTGTGTGTATGAGCATGTGTAAGCGCGTGTGTGTGCACGCGCGTGCGTGCTGTGCACGTGGATGTGAGTTCTCACGTGACCTTATCAGTGATACCAATTATGCGTATTTACCCAAACGCGTACATTTATCCTGTATATGTGTGTTTGTGCATTAACTGACGTAAGTCTGCATAAGATCAGGCGTGTTGGTGCGAATTTTCACTCCCTAGTCCAAGAAAGCCCCAAGTTCAGCGCAGTTCATTGTAATCCAAGATTAACTTTGATCGTAGACTAGATGCAATTCCCAACACCCCTGAGCTTGTTGCTGTTTAAACATACTGTTTCGCCTCTTAACCAGGGAGAAGGAAACAAGAGAGACAGAGAGAGGAAGAGAGAGAGAGAGAGAATGAAAGAGAAAGAAATAAAGTTAGAGCGAAGTAGAGAGAGAGAGAGAGAGAGAGAGAGAGAGAATGAAAGAGAGAGAAATAAAATTAGAGCAAAGTAGAGAGAGAGAGAAAGAGAGAAAGAGAGAGAGAGAAAGAAAGAGAGAGAATGAAAGAGAAAGAAATAAGATTAGAGAGAAGTAGAGAGAGAGGGAGAAAAGGAAACTCATTTTGCATTCACATCTGAGTGAGTTTCTCATGGAGAAAAGGAGTCTAGTCTTCTGACAAACACATTCATCGTCGTGAGATATTTGCCGCGCGCTCGAAGTCTTCAAGTGAATTCATTACACTTAACGAATAACCTTTGGGCAAGAGAAATCCTTGTGTCGAACTTCATAATTGTTACTATCATTTCGTAATTGACAATCTTTTTTTATTGTGCTATTGTTAATTATCTGGTTTTAATTTGTTATTGTATTTTTTTTTCTCTTTTGTTGTGTTGTTTTTATTGACCTCTCAGATGGCTATTTTTCATTAAAATATATCTGGTGGGGAATTTTTTCTTTTTGCTGTCAATTTAATCTTATCAATTCTGTTTTTAATCGTAAGCGTTTTCTTTCTCCTTTTCAATTTGAGATATAAAGTCTTTACTGTGATTTTATTTTATCTTATTTTATGGCTTAAAATATATTTTCTTTTTGCTCTGTGGGACAAAGTCTGAGAGACAGCCAATTTGATTTTGTCAACCTACAATTGTAAGGAACTTTCTGACGAGTTGTCGTTAATTGTTTTTCTGTTTAGTTTTACTCCAAGGATTTTGTTTAATTAAATTTTGCTACTTTCCGTTTCTCATCATCGTTTCATCGCATATTCGTAAAACCAATATCTGGCTGAGTTCTTAGTTACTGTTATCATAGATTGCGATAGCGTTTCAGACCCAGGGCAGTGGGAAAGATGCAGGGATGACCCGTCATCCAGGAGGTGCCAAGACAAGGGGTGGATGGAAGTCGAATGTGTTGGGGATGGAATGAGTGGGAGTGGTCTTCATCCCTTCGTTTTTTAGGCTACCTCCCTTGTAAGGGGGAAAATCCTTTGCTATATATATATATGTATGTATCATGGGTTGATGTTACTATTATTTCTGTATTCAGAATGAGCTTTAAAGTAGCTGGTCAGCATCATAGTAGTCTTTCTTAGCTCTTCCATATAACACAATATATACACCAAGACCCAAACCTTTCCTCGTAATATTTCAAATGTAATGCAATAGAATTTGATTCTTCATGGAATGATAGTAGTTCACCTATTCTTTTTTAGAAGAGTCAATACATGCTTTGAGTTATGTATTTTACAAGAAGGTTATATATATATATATATATATATATATATATATATATATATATATATTTACATACATATACATGTTGGTACATTGTGACAAGTTGATGAAGGTGGAAAAAGAAGTCACGGGTCTAGTTCCGAGTTCCTGAGTTTATTCCGGACCGGTTTCGCTCTATGCTTCTTCTGAAGCTGCATAGAGCGAAACCGGTCAGGAATAAACTCAGGAACTCGGAACTAGACCCGTGACTTCTAATTCCACCTTCATATAATTATATGTATATATATATATATGTATATATATATGTACATACATATATATATATATATATATATATATACATACATACATACATACATACATACATACATACATACATACATACATACATACATACATACATACATACATACATACATACATACATACATACAATAATAGTAATGAATCGTATATTTCGCTAGAAATTGTTGATCAGTATTATCTAAGATTCAACAATTTCCAATTATTTGATTGCTATTATAATTACCTACAAGTAAGTTAATTTTCTTATTTACAATGAAATTCTCTACAGGTTTGGTCTGCCAAGTTTCAAGCGATTTCATCTCGCCGAAAAATTTAAAGTCATCTGGTTTAGTCACTGACATAGATGATGCTTATTTGTAAATATTTGGTTTGTTTTGTTTGGCGACAGATGATATCTATCTTCCCATTGTGAGAAAAACCTAGCAACCTGATGTGTAGGGTGATCTAATAGAAGTGTTCAAGTGGATGAAAGGCTACAACAATGGTGATGCAAACAAGGTCATCATAATAAAACAATAGAGCAGGACTTGCAGTAATGGGTATAAACTGGACAAATTTAGATTTAAGAAGGAAATAGGCAAGAATTGGTTTACTAATAGGGTGGTCGATGAATGGAATAAACTTAGTAACCATGTAGTAAGCGCTGAAACTATCAGTTGTTTTATAAAACGATTAGACAACTTTATGGATGGGGACGACAGGTGGTGATGGATACGGAGCTGCCTAGTGTAGGCCTTATGGTCTCTTGCAGTCTCCTTTATTCTTATGTTCTTATGTTCTTATGCCTGGCAGTAACCATAACAAGCCATGCAAAAGAGAAGAGGAATATAAAAAAGAGGAGGGAAGAGAAGAGACATAAGAGAGAGAAGGAGGAAAAGGACGAGGAAGAGAAAGAGGTGGAGGGTGAGGATAAGGAGAGGGCAAAGGCGTGGAAGAAGGAGGAGAAGGAAAGGAGAATTAGGAAAAGTAAGAAGAAAATAAAAGTTGTCAGTGGAGATTCGCTTCTATCAGAGGTCAATAATTCTTCTCTAGACAATTTTGTCAAGAGATTTCATCGCTTTATATATTCTATTCTTGATGTCCACAGAAGAGATGATAACTCTCCGTAGCTTGTATTTATTTATGTGACACCCCATCAAAAGAAAAGAGATTATAGCCTATCTAAATTAATTGGCTTATACTAACATCTCCCCACCCCCGTACCTGCAGTCAAGGTGTTAATGCAATAAAACCCCTAATGAAAAGATATATTGCCCTTTGCTTGTTAGACATAAAGCAATTGGCCAAGAAATCATTTCCTCCGACGCTGAACCGCAGGCGACATGACGTAATCAAATCAGACTTGGGTTCAATAACCAAAACAAATGATTTAATAACTTTAGAGGGAATTCGATTCACCTGGAACAGCAATCAGGAGAGAAAAAAAAAGAAATTGCAATTTATGGAGGTCTATCATCGTGACGGCTTAATCTCATAACGGGAAAATTACATCAATGTTACACAAGTAAACAAATGACATCGTTTCTCAAGAGATGCCAAATGCCATCAGCCAGAAAGATTAAATGCATTATGTCAAAGGAAGGTCGCCGTGAATGATTCTTTCATGGGGAAATATATAGCTTAATCATACATTTCGAAATTGATCAAGTGAAAAGAGTTATGGAACCAAAACGAAATGAGTAATTAGTAAGTCAGATAATTGCGTGTTGAACAACACGAAGACAACGATTTGGCAATAAATCAATAACATTTTATTTATGAAAAGGGAAAAGATGCATGATAAAAAAAAAATTGCGGAAATTGAAACATTTATTGAGAAGATAAATATTGTAATACAAGACGAAGCAAATGCCTTATAATGATCTTGTTATTTTTTTTGCCAATTTTTGTACGTATCTCTGCTTATTCAGCTATTCTTTATACTACATATTCACTTAATTTTCCATTTCATGATTTATATATTATTTAATTTATTTATTCATTTGTCTATTTATTTATATACTTATTTATTTATTTATCAATTTATTTACTTAATTGTTAATTTGTTTATTTATTCATTCATTTATTTGTTTGTTTAAATATATGTTTATTCATTTATTCATTCATTAATTTATCCATTTACTAATTAATTGATTGATTGAGTCATTGATTGATTGATTGATTTATTCATTCATTCATTTACTGATTTATCTACAAGTGTACTTATATATATATATATATATATTAATGTATATATATATATATACATATATATATGTATATATATATACATATATATATATGTATATATATATATATATATGTATATATGTATATATATACAATATATATACATATATATGTATATTTGTTTATTTATTTATCTACGTATTCATTATTTATCTCACTATTCATCTTTTATCTATTTATATATTTATTTATTTATATATTTATTTATTTGTTTATTTACTTATCTATTTATTCCATTATTTACTTATTCAATTATTAATTTGCTTAATTAATTATCAACTTACTTGTTTAATAATATATTTATTTTAGAAGTTATTATTTACTCGTTAATTATTCGTCCATTTCTTTATCTATTAAACTATTGTCAGGTCAACCTAAATGCGTCCTTCTCAATAGCAAGTTCTCAACAGACTCATTTCTCAAGACGTGATGCCTGATCATTACCTAAGAACTGTTCTCCCGTGTTCTTCAACGCCTAGTTGTGTTCTCCATACGTGTTATCCCTGATGTTCTTTCTATTAATGTTCTTGTGCTGACTTTCAGGATAATTTTATAGGAAGGTTTATCTCACCATCGTTATCTCTAAACCATATTCTCCTCTGCCATTTGCCTCACAGTTCTATTCTCTCATGCTCGTGTATGTATCAGGCATATGAGAAACAGAAATGAGGAAGAAGAAATTAAAGAAAGGTAAGTAGAGAAAGTGAAGGAGAGACCGGCTTAGACAGACAGCGGGAGGCAGACGAAGAAGGTAGAAAAAAATCCAGTGAGATAAAATGTGAGATTGTAAAGTGAAATGATAGATTTGCAAAACAGAGCTAGTGGAACCGGAAAATAAATGCATAACAGAACGTTAATGGTAAAATGGGAAGATAAAGTGTCGGAGAAAAATATGAGACAATTGAAGAGAAGTAAAAAAGAAGAGGAATAAAAAGAATAGGGAGATAAAGAATAAGAAAGATAATGGTCAGGATAACTACGATAACGAAGAAGTAAAATAGTAAATACGGAAGAAATGAGATGAAAAAGTTGAGGAGGAGGAAGAGGAGGGGGAAGAGCATGGGAAGAAGTAGAATGGTAGATGAGGAGGAGAAGAAGGAGGAATAAAACGGAGAGAAGGGGTAGGAAAAGAGGAGAGGGCAGGGAAGAGACAGAGAAGGAGGAGGAGAGGAGGAACGTAGGGAAGGAAAAGAGAGGAAGGGAGGAGGGAAAGGGGAGAGAGAGATGAAGTAGGTAGTGGAGGAGGAGGAGGAGGAGGAGGAGGAGGAGGAGGAGGAGAAAGGAGGAGGGGGAGGAAGGAGGAGGAGGAAAAGGAGGAGGAGAAAGGAGGAGGAGGAGGAGGAAAAGGAGGAGGAGGAGGAGGAGGAGGAGGAGGAGGAGGAGGAGGAGGAGGAGGAGGAGGAGGAGGAGGAGGAGGAGGAGGAGGAGGAGGAGGAGGAGGAGGAGGAGGAGGAGGAGGAGGAGGAGGAGGAGGAGGAGGAGGAGGGAGAGAGGGGAACAAACCGTGGGGCTGATGACGTGTCGAATTTTCTATTGTGTCGAAATCGTCGTTGGTCTGGAAGGACAACGTGTGCGCTCACTCCTCCAAAACGTCTCCTTCAGTTTCCTTCCTGAGAGGAAGAAGAGGAGTGAAAGGGGAGGACGAAGGAAGAGAAGAAGTAAAAGAAGAAGAAGGAAGAGGGAAAGTAAAAGAAGAAGAAGGAAGAGGGAAAGTAAAAGAAGAAGAAGAAGGAAGAGGGAAAGTAAAAGAAGAAGAAGGAAGAGAAGAAGTAAAAGAAGAAGAAGGAAGAGGGAAAGTAAAAGAAGAAGAAGGAAGAGGAGAAATGAAAGGAAGAAGAAGGAAGAGGAGAAATGAAAGAAGATGAAGGAGAGAAGGATGAAGGAAGAGGAGAAGTAAAAGAAGAAGAAGGAAGAAGAGAAGCAAAAGGAGGGGAAGGAAGAGGAGGAATAGTGGGAGAAGA
>NC_134806.1:19988067-19991545 GCF_046742065.1 Oratosquilla oratoria
GGACTGTAGTGTTTACTCTAGGTATCGCAAAATGGTTTTATCAGCTAAGGGAGACTTCGTTTGCAGCTAAAAGAAGGAAGAGGAGGACAGGAGACCTGTAGCTGAGTAAATCCATTTACCGCTAACCAGACTAAAGTTCTTAGATTCTACAACTTTCTTCAGTTGGTTACTGGAAACCGTGGTAGGCTGTTTCAACTGAATGAAACATTTTGGCGTTTGAATTGATAAAACCCTGTAAGGTAGAGACACTTTTCGAAAGCAATTAGTTCTATTTAGGGTCTAGATAGGTCTCATACTGAAGGAAGGAATTTGAGGATTTGGTTTCAGGGATTATGTGATGGCATGTTGTCAATAACATTACTTTTGTTCTTGAGGGAAATATCACACCGTGGAGGTAAATTTGTAGACGGGGGTTAAAGAGAGAGAGAGAGAGAGAGAGAGAGAGAGAGAGAGAGAGAGAGAGAGAGAGAGAGAGAGAGAGAGAGCAATTCAAGAAGGGCAGCGGAGCGAAGAGATAGTAGAAATTAGAGAATTATGGCATTCATTTTTAGGTGGCGATAAGTCTCGAATTATTAACGAATATTGTGTGTCTGAAGTTGTCCTTAAAATAATGACTACATAAAGCATACATAGACAGCGCCTCATAAGGGTTTTGTGATTAAGGATCTTAACACCAGCTCCATGGTAAGTTTTTCACGATTGAAGTAACTGGTGCTAACCAGAAGGAAGTATGTAAAGTGTATTAATGTGGTGATGCGCCGAATCCTAATATTTATAACCCTCATCATTAAGATAACTTTCCCTAATCTAAATGAAAACGCCCCGAATCAGCCAAAACAAAAACTGTAAAGAACGCCACTGTGGCAAAGTGGTCAAATAAGAAACTGGAAGGAAGGAGAGAATGGGGGAGGAAAATGACAGCAAGAAACAAATACGGGACGGAAGAGGGGAAGGAGGTCGGGAGGGGGAGAGACGGATCCGGGGAAAGTATTGGGCGATGGGGGGGGGAGACGTGGGGGAGAGGGGGGAGGTGGGCTGGAGGGGAAGTTGGAAAATGGGCAAAAATCAAAGAGGAAGTGAGCGTGGAAACGAGAAATTTTGGTCAGGAAAAAATGCCAAGACGAATTCGACTCAGGCGGAGGAAAAGAGAGAAGGGGACATCTCGGCGGGATCTATGGTGAAGAGCGAAGACGGAGGGAAAGGCGCAGTTCGAGAACTCCCATTCAGGACTAAAAGAAGACAACGAATAAGAACACCCTGACTCGTATGAATATCATAATGGTATTAAAACCACAGAAATGTTTCTAAGCCTCTCCATGCGTCTCCAGCTTATAAATACAATTTTGTTTTCAAATGACTTCATATATATCAATCAAACAGTGCGCTACCTCAGAACATTTATTCGTTCACCAAACCCACGCCTCTCAGCCATCAGGAGGACTTATAAGGTACATATTAGTGTATATATATATATCACAACCTAGGCAAGGAATTCATAGTATTGTAATACTCAAATAAAACAGGACCGATCACAGAATTCTTTTCAAAAATCGTTATAACATTGTACACCCTTCAAGACGAAGTACAAGATATGATAAAAAAATAAAAAAAACGAGAAAGATGAAAGAAATATGATTTATAACATCCCATGCGTTGGCTGTTCTTCAGATTGCTTCGGTGGAACATCGCCAGGAATCGAAACATGAATATACGAACACAAAAATGACATGGGACAGCATAGAACATTGGATTTCCCAGCGATACACTCACAGATTTACGATTACATACTCAACTGAACAATTTAAAGATATTACCCACGCATATGGCGAGTATGACAAGAAGTACCCTAGAAGCAGCAGGCATACATACAATGGAAACGACCACTTACAGGAAAGGGTTTTCAATCTACATTCTACCTCCACCTCCTCTCCTCCCTTTCCCGCCACATTCACACCCAAGTATCTAAAGCTATCCACTTCCTCGTCTCTCTCCCTACTTACTTCCAATTTGCTGCCACATTCTCATCACCTTATTTTTTACCCACATTTCTCTTGTACTTCCTTTTTTCGTACACCTTCCCAAGCTTCATCGCTAACTTTCTTAATCACTCCTCTGATCCTGCTACAAGCGCAGTATCGTCAGCAAAGAGCGGCTGGCTTATCTCCCATTTTTTCTCCATTTTCTTTAACAATTTCCACTCCCCGGCCCAATACCCTTGCATTTACCTCTCGCGCTACTCTATCCGTGTAGAAATGGAACAGACAAGGCGACATAACACATCCCACTCACTGTATATAGGTTCTACTACTATCGTAAAAATTCTTGGCGGCTCTCAACAGTTTTCCTCCTATTCCATATATCCGCACAACCTCCCACAATACCCTGTCATAAGCATTTTCCATATATATAAAGGCCCAAAAAATATCCTTACCTTTTCCTTAACCTTTCTCATATATCTGCCTTACCACAAAACATATACACTGTACACACACACGTGCGCGCGCGCACACGCACATATCACACAAGAGATATATATACATATATATATATATATATATATATATATATACATATACATATATATGTGTGTGTGTGTGTGTGTGTATACACACACACATATATATATACATATATATACACACACAAATATATATATATATATATATATATATATTTGTGTGTGTGTGTGTGTGTGTGTGTGTGTGTGTGTGTGTGTGTGTGTGTGTATGTGTGTGTGTGTGTGTGTGTGTGTGTGTGTGTGTGTGTGTGTGTGTGTGTGTGTGTGTGTGTGTGTGTGTGTGTGTGTGTGTGTGTGTGTGTGTGTGTGTGTGTGTGTGTGTGTGTATGTGTGTGTGTGCGTGCGTGTGTGTGTGTGTGTGTGTGTAAGTGTGTACATTTATATACACATATACCCTTCAACTGTACCTGAACAAAACTAATGACACCCTCACGTTGAACATTTTATGTAATACAAAATAAAATCTGGTGTGAAATCAAATTAAGACTGCATGTCTTTTGTTCGTAAAAGATGGACCATTACTTCAAAAGCAGGCGTCGGGTAAGGTTTGCATGCGACAAGCAGGTGGAGGAAGAGGAAGGAGAGGTGGGAGAGGGAGGAAAAGAGGAGAAGGAGGAGGAGAGAGAGAGGGGTAGAGAAGTGTCTTGAGTAAAGAATGGGCAAGAAATTAAATATGGCTTGTGGTTTGGAGCTTAAGAGCTTAGCAAAAAGGTGGTTCAGAAACTACAAGATTGCTGGAAGGCAGAGGAACTAATTGCGGAGGCAAAAAACGGGGCAAGACATCAGGATAAGAGGGGGAAAATAATTGAAAAACGAAACTGGGGAAAAATATGAAACAAAAACTAAGATCCGTAATGGTCGAGGATGTAGGAAGAAACGCAGAGAGACGGGGAAGGGTAAACGGTCTGGCATAGTCTGGTAGGAGCAAAGGAGGAAGCTAATTGCGGAGGCAAAAACAGG
>NC_134806.1:20004545-20007045 GCF_046742065.1 Oratosquilla oratoria
AAGAAAAGATGTAAAAGAACTAAACGATAATGAGAAAAATGGGAAAAGGAAGACGAAAAAGATAAGTAAGGAGACAAGGAGATGGAAGGACAATGAGGAAGTAAAATATAGAATAAAGAAAATGTAAAAAGAGTAGAAAAATTCCAAATAAAATGAAAATGAAAAACAATAGAAATTGAAAGAGAAAGCGTTGTGGGTGTGTCTATGTTTTTCTTGTTTGTATTATCCATGTACTGCATTATTGTTACTATTTTATATATATATATATATATATATATATATATATATATATGTGTGTGTGTGTGTGTGTGTGTGTGTGTGTGTGTGTGTGTGTGTATGTATATATATACATATATACATATATATACATATATATATATATATATATATATATATATATTCGATTGAAGACCAGAGCTAATTCAATATCCACTATCTTCTTAGTGATTTTCTCAATTTTTCTAATAGTTTGATTCTTGAGGGGAGGTCAAACACAATACTTCCGAGATCCATGATGTTATTGTAACGAAAAACATAACACAAAATATAAATACAAGCTTTCGGTTGAGTCATCCAACCATCTTCAGGTAAGTGAGATTACATATACAGAACAGGAGTTAAAATGTAATCTCACTTACCTGAAGATAGTTGGATGACTCAACCGAAAGCTTGTATTTATATTTTCTGTTATGTTTTTCGTTACAATAACACCATGGATCTCAGAAGCGTTGTGTTTGACCTCCCTTCAAGATACAAACTATTCGGAAAATTGAGAAAATCACTAAGATAGTGGATATTGAATTAGCTGTGGTCTCCAATCGAGCCTGGCCACAAGAAAACTTACTACACATATATACTAATATATATATATATATATATATATATATGTATGTATATGTATATATACATACATATACACACACACATACATATATATACATATATATATATACATATATATATGTATATATATATATATATATATATATATATATATTGGAAGGGTTTGACCGTTTAATAAAACTTTAAGGCGTTTCCTGGATTTCATCTTTATGTGAGGCACCTTTATAGAAAAGTTTTAATGGGATGTCATGATCCTGCTGTGGTTATCCCGATCTACGTTTGTGTGCATACCTTTCCTAGTGAATATTTACATCACATATTACAGATAAACTTGTATAAGCTGTAGTGGACATGACGATGAAAAAATAGACAGTTAAAAAGGAAACATCGTGATGATATATATATATATATATATATATATATGTATATATATAAATATATATATATATATATTTATATATATATATATATATATATATTTATATATATACATACACACACTGAATGGTCCCCAGTGAATCTCTCTTGATGGCGCACTGGTTAGTCACTGTTCACTTGGTATGTCGGAGCTGAGTTTGAGTCCTTGGCTTCATTACGTATCAGTTTCCGCATATGTCTCCGTCGAGCTCGTTGTCATACTCGATCGTGATGACATGTAATTAAAGTGAAAAGTTAATGTGGTTGAAAAAATATATATACATATAGAATGTATATATATAGATATAATTATAAATATATATATATGTGTATATATATATATATATATATATATATATATATATATATATACACGAATTGGCAAACACCGAGGTGGCTATCTTGTACTCTTAGGACAAAAAAGAAAAGAAAAATCCAGATGTCCTGTCCCTAAGACAAAAGATCCTAAGGATGAAAACCACAAAACAAAATCTAATAAAATAAAATACAATGAGATATTATACTATGAAATGAGATAAGATACAAGACAAATTAGAAATAATTAAGTAAAACAAACCAAAGCAAAATTAAATTAAATCAAAGGAAGAAAAACAATGAAAAGAAGAACAAAGGTCATTTTATGCGTCTACTAACAATGTCGATAATGATATAAAAGAGAAGAAGAAATACAATAATAAACAATATTGATGACACATCGAGGTATTGTCTGAGTAATGAAATAAAATTATTGACAAGATCCTGATGAGAAAGAGATTTCGATAACACAGAGCGACATTGATAAGAAAAAATGAGAAGAAAAATATAACAATCTTAGTAGGAACAGAAGTGAAAAATGAAAATGAGTGGTAGAAAAAAAAATATATATATTACAAAGGCAAAGGCAAAGCATGCCGACAGGAGACCTTTTGATCCATATCTAGGTCGGATGAAAAAAAAAATAAAAAAAAAAAAATCATATTAATAATAAATTAAAACTATAACAATGTAAATAACAATTAGAATACATAAATAAATGCATTGGTATAGTTGAATAACAAACAAACAGGTAAATAGTAAATGATAATAAATTGACATATAACTAATAATAAATGAAAATCAGACAGACAAATTATAACAAAACAAAAACAAATAATATAACATAAATTATAATAATTACAGCATCTTACTTAGGTATTTATCTAAATGATTCTTAAAGCTTCGAACTGAACTACATTGCACT
>NC_134806.1:20012045-20014545 GCF_046742065.1 Oratosquilla oratoria
GTGCGTTAGAGCCAGGAATAAAGCTAACATAGCATTAGGTTTCATTACCTAGAAAATTACGAATAAAAGTGCAGAGGTAGTTATTTAGACTCACCCTTGACTATGCTGTACAGTTTTGGTCTCCGTCCTATAGAATGGATATAAATTTACTAGAATCAGTATAGAAGTAAATGACCAAAATGATACATGGGCTCAGAAATTCACGTTATGAGGACGTGCTTAGAGTGCGGGGGGGATCTAATAGAGGTGTTCAAGTGTATCAGGGAATTTAACAAGTGTCTTGCAGACAAGGTCATCATATTAGGACAGCAGTGCAGGACTAGTAGTAATGAATTTAAATTGGACAAATATAGGTTAAAGAAGGGAGTAGGAAAGAGCTAGTTTACCAATGGAGTGGTTAACGAATGAAATAGACTTAGTAATCATGTAGTGAGCGCAGAAACTATCAGTTGTTTGAAGAAAGTTTTAGACAATATCATGGATGAGGATGATAGGTGGTAATGAATATGGAGCTGCCTAGTGTAGGCCTTATGGTCTCTTACAATCTCCTTCATTCTTATGTTCTTATGTTGAGAGACGAGATGAGAGAAGAGAGGAGAGGAGAGAAGAGAAGAGGAGAGGAGAAAAGATGAGAGAAGAGAAGAGAAGAGAAGAGAATAGAAGAGAAGAGGATAGGCGAGGAGGGGAGAGAAGAGAAGACAAAAGAGGAGAGGAGAAGAGAAAAGAAAAGAAGGGAAGAGAAGAGAAGAGAAGAGAAGAGAAGAGAAGAGAAGAGAAGAGAAGAGAAGAGAAGAGAAGAGAAGAGAAGAGAAGAGAAGAGAAGAGAAGAGAAGAGAAGAGAAGAGAAGAGAGGAAAAGAGAAGAGAAGAGAAGAAAAGAGAGAAATAGATAGATATATAGATATAGATAGATAGATAGATAGATAGATAGATAGATAGATACATACATACATACATACATACATACATACATACATACATACATACATACATACATACATACATACATACATACATACATACATACATACATACATACATACATACATACATACATACGTACGTACGTACGTACATACATACATACATACATACATACATACATACATACATACATACATACATACATACATACATACATACATAGAGAGACAGAGAAACAGAGAAGGACAGAGAGAGAGAGAGAGAGAGAGAGAGAGAGAGAGAGAGAGAGAGAGAGAGAGAGAGAGAGAGAGAGAGAGAGAGAGAGAGAGAGAGAGAGAGAGAGAGAGAGAGAGAGAGAGAGAGAGAGAGAGAGAGAGAGAGAGAGAGAGAGAGAGAGAGAGAGAGAGAGAGAGGAGAGAGAGAGAGAGAGAGAGAGAGAGAGAGAGAGAGAGAGAGAGAGAGAGAGAGAGAGAGAGAGAGAGAGAATATATCGGAGTGGATTTACTGAAGGGAGCTACACTGGAGGCAGATCCTCTTGTTACGACTGAGAGTAAGGGGAGTCCCCTGAGATAGGGGAGGGGTCGCCAACCTTGTCAAGGTAAGGGTGTCCACTAGGTGAACGGTGTCCACACTTAACAAGGGACCCACTCGTAGCATGGGATTTGGTACAAGTTAACCCAAAGAGATGATTTTTAGACAAGGTTTGGAACTGTCAGCTGAACCTAACAATAATAAATTATACATCTATGTACACTAAGGTACATTAATTTCTATTACTGTTTAGAATGAAATGTCACGTGTATAAAAATCATTAGCATAAAACATATTCATAATAGTCGTAAGTAATTAAAATCTACAAGCGGATGATTTGTGTTTTTAACTTTTTAGTAATACAAAAGGGAAAATATTTATACAGGTTAGAATTACCACTCACTTTCTTTAACCTCTACGACAGTCAAGTAACTTATAACTAGATATTTATGTCTACTAGAATATTTCGCTATTCAGCCTCTGTTCACCGGAATCATACCTCACCGTTTGGTCTTTTAGAATTATCAGTTTTCTTATTCTAGTATGGCAACCGCGATGATTTCTATATAATTGAAGATTTTGTTATCTTTGTGGGCAAATGATTTTGTGTGTGCGTGTGAGACAGATAGCACGTGTGTGTGTGTGTGTGTGTGTGTGTGTGTGTGTGTGTGTGTGTGTGTGTGTGTGTGTGTGTGTGTGTGTGTGTGTGTGTGTGTGTGTGTGTGTGTGTGTGTGTGTGTGTGTGTGTGTGTGTGTGTGTGTGTGTGCGTGTGTGTGTGTGTGTGCGTTTATTTGTATATGTGTTATTTTGTTTCTTTTTAACATTTTCTCTTTTTTCAATTTTATCTTTTCACGCTTTACTTTTTCGCGTATTCTTCATTTGACTTTTTCCTTTTTTATTTTCATTTTTTTCCAACAACAGCTCTCCTTCCAACAAACAAGTTCACTGATCATTCATCATTAATTCTTCCAACTCTATTTCTCAACTTCTATTTTCAGATTTTTTTCTTCAACTCTCCTTTCCTCCTCCCCCCTTCCACGTTTCA
>NC_134806.1:20019545-20032045 GCF_046742065.1 Oratosquilla oratoria
CTTGGAAGTCGATTATTTTCTGATCAGATTTCCAATAAAGCCGCCGCCGAATCAAACGGAAATACTCTTACGAACATAATCTCCTTGATATTCAATGCCTTTCCGGATTAGTCCAGATTGGAGAACATAAAACACTCGCATAAAACAATGAAATTCCATTTACCTGATCGAAAGACTATGGGTTTACACACGAGCATATACACACACAAGCACAGAGACACACGCACACTCATACACGCACACAGATACACACATGCACACATGCACATACACACACACACACGCGCGCGCGCGCACACACACATAAACACACACACACACACACACACACACACACACACACACACACACACACACACACACACACACACACACACACACAGCGGATTACTCCCAAAAGGTAGGGTTGGGGGGGGGGAGTTAAATATTAGCGAGACTTCGGAGATTGATGCATTTTGGGAATTCATACCATAGTTTCACTCTGTGCATTGGCTGGAGGGTGCTGGAAACTTCAAGAGCTTCTCTGAACTTCTGACAGAAAGAAGAGAAACGTGGGGTTGGCAGTGGGAAGGTGTTGTGGAGGTGTGGGGGTCCTTGGGAGTGTGGGGAAGGTCTGATGTGATGTGGGTATAGACTGGGATAGACACTTTGTTGTCGTCTTTGGGATAAATTTCGGTAAGACAGGATTTTCAGTTGAGCCACTGGAAACGTGAAAGACATCATGAAAGCGCCTCACTCGAGACGAAGGTCATAGGGGAAATGGATTCATCATCTTAGTACACGTGAGCAAGAGGCCACTGATTTTTTTTTTTTTTTTTTTGGGGGGGGGGAGGGGGCTTCCGAAGTATCAAACAGACTCAGCCGAAAAAAAGAGATAACTGGCTTGAATACAGCCTACCCCCCCCCTCCCCGCCACACAAACGAAAGAAAAAGCTTCTGGAATCATTTGAATGTTTGATGAAGTCTTCTGGAATAAAGAAGCTTCTGCAAAGACCAAGTTGGCTGATACGAAAGTTCAACAGCTTCCGGAAGCTTTTAGAAGGCTGAAGTCGGCTGGAATGGGGGTGCATCATCTTCCGTAATCATCGAGACATTTCTGAAAAGGGAGAAGTTGGCTGGAATGGAGGTTCATCAGCCCCAGCGAGGGCAATCAGGTGGCTTCTGTAAAGATCTGGAAAACTCCGCCGAAGAGGTGAAACTAGAGAGGAAAAGTCTCCATAGCCTTTTTGGATGATTCAGAACCTTCTGGGGGTTCCTGGAAGAAGATCTCCATAGCCTTTTTGGATAATTCGAATCCCTCTGGAGTAGAGGATATGAAGACCCAATCAAGATGAGCCATAGTTATTAATGTTGTTTTTACTATTGTTGTTGTAGCCGAAAAGGAAAACGCCCAATATTGAACAGAACACAACTTCATCGGATGTCACTACAACTAAGTGGCTCACTAAAAAAAAAAAAAAAAAAAAAAAAAAAAGCGCTTTCATCACGGTGCTATTCCCTAAACTAAATAAAAGCTGCTAACAGCTAAGATAATTTTCTAAAGGGCAACGTAGGGATGAAGAGTTAATGGCTCTGACAATGAGTGAAGAAAAGCGGCCTCAAATGATGTTCATGCCCTTACGGGTAAGATCAATAAAATTGTCAGAAGCAAGAAGACCTGTGGGACGCCCAAGAATGAGATGGAGAACAAATATCCAGCAGGCCCTGCACAAGAGGGGAACTTCACTGGAGGAGGTTGAGAGGGATAGAAAATACGAGGAACGTCAACAATGGAGAGAGCTAACGAGACGTGGCAACTGACAGACCTATTAGGTCTAACAGAAGGAGGGTGAGAAACTACAACAAATATGCAAATTATGCAACTCAAAGGCCTAATATCTCTCGGAACACCTTGAAATAATCTGGAAGCTTATAATATATATTTTCTAAACCTGCGAGGCTTTGCTAAAGCTCCCTGAAGCTTCTAAATTATTTCTTAAAATTTTGGGGGACTTAAAGAAGAATCTGAAATGCTTTAGAAGCTTCCGGTCGCTTTAGAAAACTTATGATTGTTTTCGAAAACTTCTGGCGTCTTCTAGTGGCTTCTGAAGGGCGTCATAGTAATGAAGAGTTAAGGACTTTGACAATGAGTGCAGAAATCTGGCCTCAAATGATGTTCATGCCCTGACGGTTTAGCTCAATAAAATTGTCTTGTTACTAAAATAAATATACAAATTAAGGAACTCAATGGGTTAATATCACTCGAGACAGATTGAAATAAACTAGAAGCTTGTGATATGTCTTTTATTAAACCTCTGAGGCCTTGCTAAGGCTCTCTGAAGCTTCTAAATGATTTCGTAAGCTTCTAGAGGCTTAAAGAAGAATCTAAAATACTTTGAAAGCTTCTGTCCGCTTTAAAAAACTTATGGCGGTTTTTGGAAACTTCTGGCATTTTCTACTGGCATCTGAAGACTTTTTTTAAGCTTGTGACACAGCTTATCAAACTTTCTCTTGGGAACGGGGGAATTAGAAGAAAACAAAGGTCAGGCATTAATACGAAGTAAAATCTGTATTTCTTAATTCCTTTGGCAATGCGAAGCACTATGTAGTCTTTATCTAGCAGTCACAATAAACGCCTAAGCAAGATGCTGTAATGATTATAATTTATTTTATGTTATTTGTTTTTGTTTTGTTATCATTTGTCTGTTTGATTCTCATTCATTATTAGTTATATGTCAATTTATTATTATTTACTATTTACCTGTTTGTTTATTATTTAACTATACTCATGCATTTATTTATGTATTTTATTTGTTATTTACATTATTATAGTTTTTATTTATTCATTTATTATCATTATGATTTTTTTTTCGCATCCGACCTAGATATGGACCAAAAGGTCTCCTGTCGGCATGCTCCGCCTTTGTAATCCTTTGTGTGTGTGTGTGTGTGTGTGTGTGTTTGTGTGTGTGTGTGTGTGTGTGTGTGTGTGTGTGTGTGTGTGTGTGTGTGTGTGTGTGTGTGTGTGTGTGTGTGTGTGTGTGTGTGTGTGTGTGTGTGTGTGTGTGTGTGTGTGTGTGTGTGTGTGTGTGTGTGTGTGTGTGTGTGTGTGTGTGTGTGTACATATATAATCAATCAACCAAAACCCCGTTCAGTTTGAGGTCCACCACCTAAGTCAGTGTTTCCTAACCATTGCATTTATTATATGTATTTTATTTGTTATTTACATTATTATAGTATTTATTTATTAATTTATTATTATTATGATTTTTTTCGCATCCGACCTAGATATGGACCAAAAGGTCTCCTGTCGGCATGCTCCGCCTTTGTAATCCTTTGTAATCCTTTGTTCAGGCGACCCCCAATATGATTCCCATGATATGACCGCGATCCCACTAACCTATTTGTATATGTGTTGATACATATGACTAGTTGTTGACTGTAAAAAGTAGGGTACAAGTATAGTAAACACATGTATATGTGTAAGAAAGGTAATGAAAGGTTATAAAAGACAAAGTTAACATCATCATTGTTTCTGTATTGAATTCATATAATTTTGCAACAACAAAATTTAATATACAAGATGTCTTGGCGACTCCAGGGTTGGGAAATAGTTCCCTAGGTTAAAATGAGAAAATTACTTACGTTGACCAAAACTCAAAACTCACTATCCCACTCTCATGCAGTGGGAAGTGAAAAACCCCTTGTAGACCAAAGCTCTGTCGATTGCGGGAATCCTTTTTTTTTTTTTTTTTTTTTTTAGGCCGATGTTGGGTCGCCTCCCCGCCTGGCCAGGGGTGTCGGGAACCAACGCGACACAGCCCGCAGCGGGTCCCGGGAACCGAACTCACGACCATCTACTCATGAGTTCCACACGATATCCATTGGTATACTGTACATCCCAAACACGAACTCCTAATTGGCCAGAACCAAATTTGTAAGTGCAGTATCGTAGTTAGATGATTAAACCAGCACATTATTCACAAAAAAAAAAACTGATGCACTTCATAAACATTTATTTAGCTATCGCTAATTAAGTTAATTGCCTTAAAAAATCCTTTGGAGTGAGGTTATTAAATTCTAAGTAATAGAAACTGTTCACATCTGAAAGGAAATTTATGATACTACTGTTAATGTAAACTTTATCAAACAATGGCAATTACTGAAGGATCTACAATATTTGAAGCATTGTATCTTAATTTTCATTGTGTTTTTCTATCTCATGGGATTATCAAATTTACTACTAACACTTCGTCCAATGACGTCCTTGCCCTAACATGAAAACAATAGTTATCTAAAGTTCAAGTAAATCACATGTATTGTTATTGTGTATAATGGTAAGATTCATCTTTTCGAAAAAATCAACCTTCCAGTGCTGAATATTTGTGGAGAAGCCTTATTACATATATATTCCTCATACAAGCGGATTGACTTGCAATATTTCTGGATGGTACAAAGATAGATATACCGATTCAGTCACTCTATCTTTGGTAATGTTGATGGCGCATTTCTTCTTCGACAAAAGAAACAATCTCCACTCCCTCTCCAGGTTCCCACCAATCAGTTTGTCAGAGCAAAACAGTCTTCTTCTTTTTTCTACTTCTTCCTCATTTCTCCTCTTCCTCTGTCTCGTTCCTGATTCCTCCTCTTCTTCATCTTTAGTTTTTCTTTCTTTTCGATTCCTTTCTTGTCTGTATGTCTTTGACTTTCTGTTCTTTTTTTCTCTCTTCATTTATTTTTTGTCAAATCTAGAAGTAAACTGTAGGTACCAGGCACTAGGTACTAGATACTAGACACCGGTCTTGAGGAACTAAGTGGCGATTTCTAGACACTAGGTTCTAGAATCTAGGTACTAGTTACTGTTACGTTCTAAGAACTAGGTGGTGGGCTAACAGCGCTATGTCTAGTGCAAAAAGTGGGGATATACAAATTAATAGAGTGATAATTATAGAGTTTGACAAAGCGAGCTAACGAGAGAGAGAGAGAGAGAGAGAGAGAGAGAGAGAGAGAGAGAGAGAGAGAGAGAGAGAGAGAGAGAGAGAGAGAGAGAGAGAGAGAGAGAGAGAGAGAGAGAGAGAGAGAGAGAGAGAGTGGGAGAGGAAATTAAAGCAAAAAGTGGGGATAGTATCCGTGAGATAAGAAACAAACTAACCCTGTGTATCGCATGGCGTTGTTGAAGGAAAGAGAGAGGAAGATGAAAAGAGAAGGGGAGAAAGAAAGAGTAAGAGAGGAGAGATAGATCGAAAAATGGAAGGATATACAAATTAATAGAGTGATAATTATAGAGTTTGACAAAGCGAGCTAACGAGGGAGAGAGAGAGAGAGAGAGAGAGAGAGAGAGAGAGAGAGAGAGAGAGAGAGAGAGAGAGAGAGAGAGAGAGAGAGAGAGAGAGAGAGAGTTAGAGAGAGAGAGAGAGAGAGAGAGAGAGAGAGAGAGAGAGAGAGAGAGAGAGAGAGAGAGAGAGAGAGAGAGAGAGAGAGAGAGAGTGGGAGAGGAAATTAAAGCGACAAAAGAAACAATATAGATTTAATATATCTAGACTTTGCAAAAGCTTTTGATACCGTCCCACACGAAAGACTACTTACTAAATTAGCTTTGCATGGAATAAGTGGTAGCCTATTAGGTTGGACTAGTAATTGGTTGAAAGGTCGAAAACAAAGAGTTGTTTTAAATGGAAAAACTTCTGGATGGAAAAGTGTTGCAAGTGGAGTTCCTCAGGGTTCCGTTCTTGGGCCACTTCTATTCATAGTATATATAAATGATATAGACCATGGACTAAAATCTACTGTTTCCAAATTTGCTGATGATACAAAACTGTGCGGAGTGGCAAATGATCACTCAAACCAATTAGATATTCAAGAAGATTTAGATCAATTACAGCAATGGTCTGAAAAGTGGCTAATGAAATTTAACACAAGTAAATGCAAAGTAATGCACATAGGTAAAAATAACAGTAAGTACGATTACAAGTTATTTGGAAATTCGTTAACAAAAGTGGATAGTGAAAAAGATCTCGGCGTAATTATCAGTAACGACCTCAAATCATCCAAGCAGTGTATTTCAGCCTCTGAGAAAGCAAATAAGATTCTGGGATTGATTGCGCGATCTTTTGATTTCAAAAGTCCATCACTCATTAACAAGCTATATAAATCGTTAGTTCGTCCACATTTGGAATATGCTGTTTCCGTATGGTCACCGAATCTCATTAAAGACATTGACAGACTGGAAAAAGTACAACGGCGAGCCACAAAACTGATTCCAAATATCAAAAATAAATCATACGAAAATCGACTTAAGCACATGAATCTGTTTTCCCTAAAAAAGCGTAGACTCAGAGGTGACTTGATACAGGTCTTTAAGATTTTAAAGGGAATTGACAACATCAAAAGTGACCAAATTTTCACAATGAATGAGAATCAGACAAGAAACAATGGTCTCAAACTGTCCGAAAATAGATTCAATTTGGAAGTAGGTAGAAACAACTTTGCCAACCGTGTAGTTAATGAATGGAATAAACTTCCTGCACAGGTAGTGCAATGTAGTTCAGTTCGAAGCTTTAAGAATCATTTAGATAAATACCTAAGTAAGATGCTGTAATGATTATAATTTATGTTATATTATTTGTTTTTGTTTTGTTATAATTTGTCTGATTTTCATTTATTATTAGTTATGTCAATTTATTATCATTTACTATTTACCTGTTTGTTATTCAACTATACCTATGCATTTATTTATGTATTTTATTTGTTATTTACATTATTATAGTTTTAATTTATTATTAATATGATTTTTTTTTTTTTTTTGCATCCGACCTAGATATGGATCAAAAGGTCTCCTGTCGGCATGCTCCGCCTTTGTAATCCTTTGTAATCCTTTGACACGTTTATAAAGTATAAAATTCCTCTGCAAAGAAAAGATTTTTGAAAATAAAAGTAAAAACTATAGACTTCTGAACATTTTCCTGAACTTTTGAATATTGGAGGATATAAAGTGGGGAATGATAAGAAATTAACCGAAATAAAAATAACACACACACACACACACAAACACACACACACACACACACACACACACACACACACACACACACACACACACACACACACACACACACACACACACACACACACACACACACACACACACACACACACACACACACACACACACACACTCATACGCTCACACATGCTAAGGCTATCTACTTCATGAAATTCCTTTAGGTGAACGAGTTGATTTGGCAATTACAAGAAAAAAGAACTAAAGACTCGAGTATCTCAATTAAGGCTTCACAAAGTTGGAGTCGGGAACATTGATATCAGGACAGGTATGCTCCCCGCCCATGGCAGAGCTAAAAAGGAGTTTTTCCTTCCCGATTCCAGAAGAAAGGTCACGTCTGTCTGTAGCGTAGCACCTACAAAGGTCACGAGTACGCTCCCACCCTCAGCGTTAATTATTGCAACCCTCCCGTTGCTACTGAGACGAGAACCACGCCACATGGCGTGGAAAGGTTCTCCGAAGTGGAGCCGTGGACGATCTCTGAGATTCCATCAATTATGGCACATGCGTCTTCGCCTATTGCGTCCTCCTGGGCGGGACTTCGACTTTGATGAGTTCGATGTCTACTGAAAGGGTAAGATCTTCTGGAATGTCGCAGTAGACGATCTCCGAAATTCCATAAATTAAGGTCTCCGCGTCTTCGCCCAAGTCGTTAAAGATTATGTTTTGCTGTCAGGCCAGTTCAACAACGGCGATGAGGAAGTTATTAGAAGGGAAATTCTCTTCGATTAGCATCACAGTCTATATCAGATAAACACATATATATATACATATACACACACACACACACACACACACACACACACACACACACACACACACACACACACACACACACACACACACACACACACACACACACACACACACACACACACACACACACACACACATACATATATATATATATATATATATATATATATATATATATATATACTTATACATATATACCTATATGTATATAAATACATATATATATATATATACATGTGTGTGTGTGTGTGTGTGTGTGTGCGCGTGCGTGTGTGTGTGTAATTCTTGAAGAGCTGACATCCAGGAACCATGTTAGAAGAAGACAAACTCTAGACTCAACGTTAGAAGTTTAATCCTCCTTTTCGAATCTGTCCGGGGTTCGTCTTCAGGAATATACAATATGAGCAAAGGAAATCAATATAAAGGGCATCCACGTACACTGGGAGAGGTATCCTAAGTTCACCATTACTCTCCGGAAAATACACGCGTCATTAAATCACACATATCATAATATGAATACAATGTCAGAAAAACAAGACTAGTAACTAAAAATACAAATAAAAATGTAGGTGACATACCCATCCTGTTAGGATGTCCTATTATAATTCCTCACCCAGAATAAGATAAAACAGAAAAGATAGTAGAATAAATAGATAGATAATTTAATCAATTAATTAATTAAGATATTTTGCACATCTCACTGCGACAGGTATCCTAAGGTCACTGTTACTCTCCAGGAAACACACTCGTCTGTAGGGTGAACTCTCGTACACAAAATAACACATATCATAATAAGAATACAATGCAAGAAAAATAAGACCAAAAACTGAAATATAAGCAAAAGGTGAAGTCACATACCCATTCAGTTAGACTGTTTGCTACAACCAGTCGCCCAGACTAAAATAAAATGGAGAAATAAGGTTGAAATTATTACATAGATTGATTAAAAATGAATAATTGAATAAGAATAACAGGGGTGACAGAATGTCCACAAGAAAGAGTGTCTAGTAACACAACCACCAAGAAAAAGCTAAAAACTGAGAAGGAAGGAACATGGAAATATATTAATTGAATGGCGAAAGATATAATTCCCCACCACCAGTTCATTAAATCCTACTACACAAACTGCAAACTAAAACGTGGAAAAGGAAGCAGAGAAACACAGAAATAAATTACCATACCTAAATAACGGAAAACAAACACAGGAAAACATAGAGCACAACTAACAAAATAAAAGACCCACCCAAAAAAGTTAAATGAATAGATTAATCAATCAATATATGAATTGAAATACAGGGGTAAGAGTCCACACGAAAGAGTTTGTATACACTATAGATAAACCAACTATTAAACATTCAACGATAAAAGAAATTAAGTGGAGCGCTGAAATGAACAAAACAAATAGCAAAAGACACAATCGTGTAGTTAATGAATGGAATAAACTTCCTGCACAGGTAGTGCAATGTAGTTCAGTTCGAAGCTTTAAGAATCGTTTAGATAAACACCTAAGCAAGATGCTGTAACGATTATAATTTATTTTATATTATTTGTTTTTGTTTTGTTATCATTTGTCTGTCTGATTTTCATTTATCATTAGTTATATGTCAATTTATCATTATTTACCATTTACCTGTTTGTTTATTATTTAATTATAACAATGCATTTATTTATGTATTTTATTTGTTATTTACATTATTATAGTTTTTATTTTTTTTTTTCGCATCCGACCTAGATATGAACCAAAAGGTCTCCTGTCGGCATGCTCTGCCTTTGTAATCCTTTGTAAATTTCCCCAGACCAGTCCTTTGAAACCTATAGCGCAAACTAATAGAAGGAAAAGGGCACCGAAATGTAAAATAAACACAATATAGACCTAAATAACAAAAATGCATACAAATACAACCACATAACAAATACTAACAAATGCAAGAATGGATACAAAATGAATTTTCAAATACGAGAAAAATATTGAAACGTCACTGTCTAGCCTGTTTCTATGACCCTCGTAAATGGGGCTCAAAGTTTTTTAAGGAGCAAAACATTGAAACCTTTTACGTTACTTCATAAAGTTCTGGTCCTTTTATAGTATCTGCTGTATTAATATCCCTTTTTTCTTACCTTCCCTAACGGTAAATAAATTTTCTTTTTGTTCTTTCTGCCACGAACCTATTTTATTACACGCCAAAAAACCTTTAGCTGTGAAGGGAGCTTACAGCCGCATAGATTAATACTTTCAGTTCTTTGTACCACCTTTCATTTTATTCTTTCGTCCAACTTCATGCACTCTCCGGAAAGACGCAGAGTGCGGGGTAATCTAATAGAGGTGTTCAAGTGGATCAAAGGCTTTAACAAGGGTGATGCAAACAAGGTCATCATATTAAAACAACAGGGCAGGACTCGCAGTAATGGACAAATTTAGATTTAAAAAGGGAATATGCAAGAATTGGTTTACTAATAGGGTGGTCGACGAATGGAATAAACTTAGTAACCATGTAGTAAGCGCTGAAACTATCCGTTGTTTTAAGAAACGATTAGACAGCTTTATGGTTGGGTATGACAGGTGGTGATGGATACGGAGCTGCCTAGTGTAGGCCTTATGGTCTCTTGCAGTCTCCTTTATTCTTATGTTCTTATGTTATGTTCTTATGTTCAATAGTCGAGGGGCTTTTACCTACAATATTAATGCATCTCCATTGGCACTGAATCCGATTATCATCTGTTCCAGTGAGTTCGGTAAATTGAAGTAAATACGAGTTAAAAAGTGTCTCCAGGTAATTTGTCTATGGCCTCACATTAATCTGAGGCTCTACTGAGTGAAACGAAAGTAGGGTTGTGCCGAAGGAGTCGCATGGGAGCTAGAAAAACAAAAAAATACTATAAAATCCAAAATAAAATGAGCTACAAAATTTATGAGGATGAATGTTCTCTACGCGCAAATTAATCCTAGGAACAAATTGTATTTAACTTTCGTATATACGTATATAGGTGTAAAAACACACATCCCAGGGCTGAAATAATTTCAGTATCGCTTCGGTGCGGGTTGTTACTCTAGCTCTCGTGGGCGGGGAGTTGGGTGTGCGTGTGCGTGTAAGGTCACAGTATTAACCATAGATCGGTCATATACGAGCTCTGAGCTCTCTTCCAAAAGGGAAATACCTGTCGATCACGAGTTCAACACGTGATCCAAGACCATGGTGAATCACACACACACACACACATACACACTCTGCGTGGCCTCTAAAGACTCTTTACTAATTCCTGAAGTGTTTATTCAGCTGAAGTATGAACCCTTAAGAAGATGGAGTTTTGATTGATTCAGGACCGTTTTTGTCTTATATGGGATCATCACCAAACTGAAACCAAAATTAAAATATGAAAAAGTAGTACCTTACCGTATCTAAGGGTTTAATTTTAATTTTCCTTTATCTGCTCACTGAACCACGTTCAATCAAGATCCGGTAATGAAGAACAAAATATTAATTAGTACGCCAGATTAATCTTTCCATCCCATACTTTTATATATGCACACATACACACACACACGCGCGCACACACACGCACACACACACGCACACACACGCACACACACACACACACACACACACACACACACACACACACACACACACACACACACACACACACACTCGCAACACACACACACACACACACACATATATATATATATATATATATATATATATATATATATATATATATATACATATACATACATATACATATATATACATGTGTAGCAAGGTCATGCGTTGATTCGTTTTCTGTAGAATTCGCGCACCATAAGTCAATTTCTGCATACATTGTTACCCAGCTGAAATTGCATTATGGAAATATAACATTATTATTCCATAATGTCTAAATTGTAATACGTAAACCAAATTATTCGTGGTGGTGATAATAACTGTGTATCATGTCATTCTTGCATAAAGAATTATGTCCCACTGCCAAGACAGCAGCTTTATTCACCTATACTCGCATTATATTTCCAATAAACAAGTACTGGGAGAATTAAAGTGTACTTAATTCCATCCTTCCTCTCGGGGAAGTGTACCCTTCACCAAATGTAGTAACATTACACTACAAATGGTGCCCAGTAGTGAGCGGACAACGCAGCCGCCTCCGTTGCAGCAGAGGACGCGGCGCTAGCAGAGTCCAGCCGTTACCACTGCACAGGACGACGCCCCTAGCAGAGTCCAACCGTCCCCGCAGCAGAGGATACCATCCCGGGGCTGCTGGCACTACCGCTGGACCTGACGGAGACGCTTCTACTGCCAACGGACCAGCACTCTTCTCCAGCTGCCTCCGCTGGGGTTACCGCCGGACAAGCCCCCTCCTCCAGCTGTCGCCTCTGGGTCTACCGCCGCCGGCCGGAGCTGGTGTCACTCCCGCCCACGCCCCGGACCTGCTGGAGTTGCTAACGCTGGGCCTTCAACCGCCACCCAGGGGCTATTGCCGCCGTCGGAGTTGGTGCCACTCCCGCCCACGCCCCGGACCTGCTGCCGCCACCGCCCCGGAGGTGCTACCTTTCCCCTGCCCGGCCGCCGCCTCACTCTTCTCTGAAGAGGCGAACCTCTGCCTCACTGTTCCCTGGAGAGGTGAACCTCTGCCCGCCCGACTGTCTTCAGGAAAGGCGTACCTCTGCCTAGCCAACGCCTCGATGTTCCCTGGAGATGCAAATGCTCTG
>NC_134806.1:20039545-20047045 GCF_046742065.1 Oratosquilla oratoria
AGCTATTTCCCTCCTGGTAGAGAGCTCAGAGCTCGTATGACCGATCTATGGGTAATGCTATGACCTTACACGCACACACACACCCAACTCCCCGCCCACGAGAGTCAGAGTAACGACTCGAAACGCAGCGATAATGAAGTAATTTCAGCCCTGGGCAGGATTCGAACCAGGTACCACCGGCACCACCACCGGCAGTCTAGCACTCTATCAACCGCGCGCGCTTGTGTGTGTGTGTGTGTGTGTGTGTGTGTGTGTGTGTGTGTGTGTGTGTGTGTGTGTGTGTGTGTGTGTGTGTGTGTGTGTGTGTGTGTGTGTGTGTGTGTGTGCATATCATATACTTACATACTCGTATAAACAAATCCACCTTAGCATAACTAAACAAACGAACAAATGGTTAGATAAGACACATCATGTCCCTTTGTTAACATTCTTCTGTCTAATCACACCACCTGACTGCTCTCGACTCTTCTTGCTACATCAGCTTGACAAAGGTGTTCAATCTCATTATGAACCTTATTATCTAATTTGTTTTTTTGATTATGCAGTAGTAATCATCTCTTCCACCTCATTAAATCCGCAGGAGCGTTATGATATTAACTCCGTATCTCATCAATTTCCACATTATTTCTGAATAAGCTTGATTAAATATTTCCTTCCTATTGATTGCCACTGACTTAACATGAAAACCCTTTCTTGGACTTGGAGAACACGCTTGATAATTTCCTGTTTCGTAATGTACTGTGACATTTCTGTGTACAGTCAGGGACTTATGTACAATCTTCATTATTGGGTGCAGTGATGTGTATGAATTCATTAATAAACGTATCCATAGTCAAGTTAGTAAATCAACTTATATAAAGAGAAATACAAACGTTTGCATAATAAGAGTAGTATGTAGTCATATA
The DNA here is from genome assembly GCF_046742065.1 of Oratosquilla oratoria. Classification (NCBI taxonomy): domain Eukaryota; kingdom Metazoa; phylum Arthropoda; class Malacostraca; order Stomatopoda; family Squillidae; genus Oratosquilla; species Oratosquilla oratoria. The sequence continues at coordinate 20,040,451 of NC_134806.1, forward strand.
AAGCCAAACGAATACGACAACCAATCGCATTATTGCACGCTATAATGTTTCAGTTTATGTCCTTGATTTTTTTTATTTATCTATTTATTTATCTATTTATTTATTTATTTATTTTTATCTGACATCCGTACGAATAAGGAAAATGTCACATATGTTTTTTCTATTTATAAGTTTTTTCGTTTCCGTTTTCTTTGCCTTAGAGTTCTCAATGACGTCAAGTCGTTCGTGTTGCTTCCAAAGAAATCTAAGAATGGGCGACTTAGAAAGTGTACAAAGTTACATAAAAAGAACATGCCAACAGGAGACCTTTTGGTCCATAAATAGTTAGGTCGGATGCAGAAAAAAAAAGTTAAACAAATAAAAAACAAGTAGATAAAAGAATAGAATGAATAAATAGATAATGGTGAACAATAAACAAACAAAAATAACAATAATAGAATAAATAGCAATAATAGAATCAATAAATAGATAATGATAAACAATAAACAAATAAGAATAGCAATAATTCATAGTAAACATATTTTCTTTGTGTTACCTCTACTGCGTTAAGTTAAGTACTGACCTAGTTTTGTTACGTTTTGTAATTTCTATGTCGATTTACCTGTAACTTCTTTACCAATAAGTTTAGATGTTTTTACCTTTTTTGATTGTTTATTTCTGGACAATTTCTCTTTTAAATTCAGTTCACCCTCTCATTCATATTATTTCAACTTCCTTCGATTCTTTCCTCCCGATCCTTGACCCCTGGGGGGCAATCCAGACGGACCCATCGGGAGAGTAGGGTGCCTCCTTTCACGCCCTCGCGCCTGTGTCCCTCCCTCCCACCAAATTGATTATTGAAAGGAGAAGATGGATGGCATCGGTGGTGTGTGTGAGAAGGAGAGGGGTGGGCGGGGTGGGGGTTGCGTTGCTGGAAAGTGCGGAGAGAAGGAGGAAAGGGAGATGAAGACAGGACGCGTGGAGGGAATTGGGATGTAGAAGGTAGAAGGCGGACGTGTGTGGGGGGAAATTTAGAGGAGGAAAAGGAGGTAAAGTGAAGGAAAGGTCAAAGAAAAGAAGAGAAGGAGAGGGGTGGGTGGGGGTGGGGTGGCGTTGCTGGAAAGTGCGGAGAGAAGAAGGAAAGGGAGATGGAGACAGCAGAACGCGTGGAGGGAATTGGGATGTAGAAGGTAGAAGGCGGACGTGTGTGTGGGGGAATTTAAAGGAGGAAAAGGAGATAAAGTGAAGGAAAGGTTCAAGGAAAAGGAGAAAAGGAGAGGATATAAAGAAGAATTAGGTGGGAGAGGGCGAAATGGAAAGGAGAAGAGAAGAGAAGAGGGACAAGAAGAGAGAAAGGAAAGGGGGCGTCATAGAAGAGAGCAGAGAGATAAGGAATTACGATGGTCAGATAAGAGGAAGAGGAACGGAGAGGAAGGGGCGAGAGAGGTTGTGAGAAAGGAGAGAAAGGAAGAGGGAGATAAGAGGAGACTGGAATGGAATATGGAAAGAGGGTAAGAGGGAGGAAAAGAGAAAAAGAGAGGAACGAGAAAACAAGGAATGGAATACTGTATTTTGTTACCGTTGACTTGTGCTTCTGTACTTGGAGACATCATAGCAACAGAATGGTAGAGTCATGGATAAGGTAAAGAAGAATTTGAGAAAAATAACCACAAAGGATGAATAACGAAAGTCAAAAATTGTCTGCACTCTTCGTTAAGTGGAATCTAGTTCCCGATCATAAAAGAATCCTGCGTGTCTCAGGTCCGTATGGGCATCACTAAGGCTTTATAGATTGCCATAAAAGGAAGTAAGAGTTAAGTGAAGGGATGAGGTAAAGGAGAAGAGAATTCTGTGTGACTCTGGTCCGTATGGGCGTCACCAAGGCTTTAGTAAGACTTAATTGAAGGGATGAGGTAAAGGAGAAGAGAATTCTGTGTGACTCTGGTCCGTATGGGCGTCACCAAGGCTTTATAGATTGCCCAAAGAGGAAGTAAGACTTAATTGAAGGGATGAGGTAAAGGAGAAGAGAATTCTGTGTGACTCTGGTCCGTATGGGCGTCACCAAGGCTTTATAGATTTCCCAAAGAGGCAGTAAGAATTAAGTGAAGGGATGAGGTAAAGGAGAAGAGAATTCTGTGTGACTCTGGTCCGCATGGGCGTCACTAAGGCTTTATAGATTACCCAAAGAGGCAGTAAGAATTAAGTGAAGGGATGAGGTGAAGGAGAAGAGAATTCTGTGTGACTCTGGTCCGTATGGGCGCCACTAAGGCTTTATAGATTGCCATAAAAGGAAGTAAGAATTAAGTGAAGGGATGAGGTAAAGGAGAAGAGAATTCTGTGTGACTCTGGTCCGTATGGGCGTCACCAAGGCTTTATAGATTTCCCAAAGAGGCAGTAAGAATTAAGTGAAGGGATGAGGTAAAGGAGAAGAGAATTCTGTGTGACTCTGGTCCGCATGGGCGTCACTAAGGCTTTATAGATTGCCATAAGAGGAAGTAAGAATTAAGTGAAGGGATGAGGTGAAGGAGAAGAGAATTATGTGTGACTCTGGTCCGTATGGGCGACACTAAGGCTTTATAGATTGCCATAAAAGGAAGTAAGAATTAAGTGAAGGGATGAGGTAAAGGAGAAGAGAATTCTGTGTGACTCTGGTCCGTATGGGCGTCACTAAGGCTTTATAGATTGCCATAAGAGGAAGTAAGAATTAAGTGAAGGGATGAGGTAAAGGAGAAGAGAATTCTGTGTGACTCTGGTCCGTATGGGCGTCACCAAGGCTTTATAGATTGCCATAAAAGGAAGTAAGAGTTAAGTGAAGGGATGAGGTAAAGGAGAAGAGAATTCTGTGTGACTCTGGTCCGTATGGGCGTCACCAAGGCTTTATAGATTGCCATAAGAGGAAGTAAGAATTAAGTGAAAGGATCAAGTAAACGAGAAGAGAATTATGTGTGACTCTGGTCCGTACGGGCGTCACTAAGGCTTTATAGATTGCCATAAGAGGTAGTAAGAATGTGAAGGGATGAGGTAAAGGAGAAGAGAATTCTGTGTGACTCTGGTCCGCATGGGCGTCACCAAGGCTTTATAGATTGCCCAAAGAGGCAGTAAGAATTAAGGGAAGGGATGAGGTGAAGGAGAAAAAAATTCTGTGTGACTCTGGTCCGTATGGGCGTCACTAAGGCTTTATAGATTGCCATAAGAGGAAGTAAGAAGTAAGTGAAGGGATGAGGTGAAGGAGAAGAGAATTATGTGTGACTCTGGTCCGTATGGGCTTTATAGATTGTCAAAAGAGACAGTAAGAATTAAGTGAAGGGATGAGGTGAAGGAGAAGAGAATTATGTGTGACTCTGGTCCGTATGGGCTTTATAGATTGTCAAAAGAGACAGTAAGAATTAAGTGAAGGGATGAGGTGAAGGAGAAGAAAATTCTGTGTGACTCTGGTCCGTATGGGCGCCACTAAGGCTTTATAGATTGCCATAAGAGGACGTAAGAATTAAGTGAAGGCATGAAGTAAAGGAGAAGAGAAAAGTGATGAGGACAAGAGAACGCGGTTCGACAGACACGTGTTTAAAGTGACGTGTGAACGTGTGAACGGGGTATTTGGTTGTCGAACACGTTGGTTAAACCCCAAATACCCCGTTCACACGTTCATACATCACTTTCAACACGTGTCTGTCGAACCGCGTTCAACGGACCGTTCGACCGTGTGAACTCCATCTTACGAGAGAGTACAGACAACGAAAAGAGAAAGATGAAACAAGGTAGAGGAATGAAACAGGAGGCTGGGCCTGGATCCACTAAAATGGTTTCTGTACAAATAAGCAGCATTATTTTTCTAAACAGTGCTAACATTAGTGTGTTATATCAGCGTGGGGACAAAAAGTGATGCCATTTTTATTAAGAGAAATGGCCCTTCTCCCGAAGGAAACGATAAAGTGAACACAGGAGATCTGGTGTCAGTGTTTTGAGATCGTTGTTTGAACATAACAAAAGAACATAAGGATGAAGGAGACTGCAAGAGACCATAAGGCCTACACTAGGGAGATCCTTATCCATCACCACCTGTCATCCCCATCCATTAAAGCTTTCTAATCGTTTCTTAAACAACTGATAGTTTCAGCACTTACTACATGGTTACTAAGTCTATTCCATTCGTCGACCACCCTATTAGTAAACAAATTCTTGCCTATTTCCTTTCTAAATAGGCGGAGGAAGTGGTGTAAAAGGAAGACGAAGAGGTAGAGTACGAAGAATAATGATAAAAGAAGAAACAATAGGTGGAGGAATGAATAGGAGGAAGTAGGAAGAAGAGGAGAGGGAAACAGAAGTAAAAAAGGAATAAGAACAGAGGGGAGAAGTGTGAAGAAATAGTTAGAGGGAGAAGGAAGAGGAGGATGGAGAAGAGAGGGGAATAAGAAGAGAAGTCAAATGAAGAAGCAAGAAAAAGAAGAAGTAGGAGAAAGAGAAAAAACAGAAGAAAAAAGGAGGGGGAAAAGAAGAGGAAGAGGAAGACGAGGACGAGGAGGAGGAGGAGGAGAAGGAGTAGGAGGAGGAGGAGGAGGAGAAAGAAAATATAGGATTACTAAGATGAGGATTAATCGGAGGAGGAATGAGAGGAAGATCTGGAGAAGGAGGAGGAATAAGAGGAAGATCTGGAGAAGAAGGAGGAGGAGGAGGAAAGGTAGGGGAGGAAGAGGACGAAGAAGAGGGGGAGGACAAAGAAGAGGCTGAGAAAAAAATACAAGAAAAAGAAAATAAGAACGGAGAGTAGAAAACAAATTGAAGTGAAGACATACGAGAGCAGTTGAAATGGAGATTGATGGGGGAACGGTCGGAGAGGGGGGAGTCGTTTTGGGAGGAGAGGACCAACGATGAAGAGGAGGAGATGGGCGAGCAAGAGGAAAAGAGGAAAGAGAGAAAGAGAGAGAGAGAGAGAGAGAGAGAGAGAGAGAGAGAGAGAGAGAGAGAGAGAGAGAGAGAGAGAGAGAGAGAGAGAGAGAGAGAGAGAGAGAGAGAGAGAGAGAGAGAGAGAGAGAGAGAGAAGGATGAGGGTGAGAGTGAGGGAGAGACTGAGAATAAGAAGTTAGGGTGAGAGTGATTTTGAGAGTTAAAGTGGGAGGGAGTCGGAGTAAGGGTGAGAGTGGGAGGGATATATAATGATTGATGATGATGATGATGATGATGATGATGATGATGATGATGATGATGATGATGATGATGATGATGATGATGATGATGATGATGATGATGATGATGATGATGATGATGATGATGATGATGATGATGATGACGATGATGATGATGATGATGATGATGATGATGATGATGATGATGATGATGATGATGATGATGATGATGATGATGATGATGATGATGATGATGATGATGATGATGATGGTGATGATGATGATGATGATGATGATGATGATGATGATGATGATGATGATGATGATGATGATGATGATGATGATGATGATGATGATGATGATGATGATGATGATGATGATGAATGTATGTATGTATGTATGTATGTATGTATGTATGTATGTATGTATGTATGTATGTATGTATGTATGTATGTATGTATGTATGTATGTATGTATGTATGTATGTATGTATGTATGTATGTATGTATGTATGTATGTATGTATGTATGTATGTATGTATGTATGTATGTATGTATGTATGTATGTATGTATGTATGTATGTATGTATGAATGTATGTGTATGTAATAGACTTTTTTTTTTTTTTTTTTTTTTTTACTTTTCTCTCAGTCTCTTTCTTTTCACTTTCTTAATTTTTCAAACAGACCATAACTCTTTAATGGTAGATAATATGAAGTCCATTAAGAAAATCCATAGTAAACCTTTTATCCTTTTTTAAATAAAAAATGTCCACTTGTTCTTCTGGGAGTTAAGACAATCTTTTAGAAGCTGTTGTACTTTAAGAGCTTCTATAGGCTTTTGGGGAAAAGTTTCTTATACTAAGGCTTCAAGAAATTCCAGGACATTGAGGACCCCTAGATATCCCGATGAATTTAAGATTTTATACCACCAATATCTTCCTGATCCTTTTGTATCTCAATAGATCCCATAGGATCTTCGACCTTATCATCTCCCATAGGCTCCTGAGTCTCGGAAACCAACGTTAGTTTCTTTGGTCCCAAGACACTCCAATCAGATTTCGGAAATCAAGAACCTCCAAGGAAATTGAGGGCCTCAGGAGGACTGGCAAACTCAGAGCAGGGATAGATAAGGAAACTATTTGAGGACACAAAGAGGGAGTAGAGATAAGAAAGGAAAATAAGGAAACTATTTGAGGACACAAAGAGGGAGTAGAGGTAAGAAAGGAAAATAAGGAAACTATTTGAGGACACAAAGAGGGAGTAGAGGTAAGAAAGGAAAATAAGAAACTATTTGAGGACACAAAGTGGGAGTAGAGAGAAGAAAGAAAAATAAGGAAACTATTTGAGGACACAAAGAGGGAGTAGAGATAAGAAAGGAAAATAAGGAAACTATTTGAGGACACAAAGAGGGAGTAGAGATACGAAAGAAAAATAAGGAAACTATTTGAGGACACAAAGAGGGAGTAGAGATAATAAAAGAAGATAAGGAAACTATT
>NC_134806.1:20049545-20052045 GCF_046742065.1 Oratosquilla oratoria
AACGCGCCCAGCTCTGGGTTTTACAGACTTGATTCTGGGTGATAACAGATTATCATATTCTGCTGAGGCAACGTCCATTCCTCAAGAATAAAAAAAAAAAAAAAAAAAAAAAAAAAAACGCTAATAGGGAAAAGTATCGAGGGATTATATAACCACAACACACTGTAATTATTCTTCGTTAACAGAAAATAACAGATAATTAACAAATAATCATGAAAAATTGTACAGAGAACGAAGGCCGAAAATCAAACTAAATCTACAGGGAAAAACAATCAAAAACAATGAGAAAAATTCGCTAGTAACAGCGACATCAATCCGATAATTTTTATGACAGTCGCATGCAGGATTCGAACCTACTGCTCTCGGCCACCCGTAAGATCACCTGTAGTGGGCTAAGACTCTGTGAAGGTGATCTTACGGGTGGCCGAAAGCAGTGGGTTCGAATCCTGCATGCGACTGTCATAAAAATGATCGACTCAAAAACAGATATAATGTCAGTTTTTGTATATCAAGGCATTAATGTGCTAAGAAGTCTTGTATCACGAACTGTATCACAGAGCAACACACACGCTTCTTTTCATTCTCCCTGCCACGCCCATTGTAATAAAATCACCTGGCGACACAACGCTAAGCAAATCTCTACAACCAGGATATGAAATTCAATAGAGGAGCCGATCCACTGGGTTCTGGAAAGCTGAAGGTTGAAATTGAAATAGAACTGAAATCATGCAAATTAGCATCCAATATCACGTGATTTTTTGAAACCCACTTGTAATACCGAGAGTAAATGAACGAACATGGTAATAACAGGTCAGTGGCGGAATTAATTAAACCAAACAATGGCCTTATATGACCCATAATGGAAGCGGCAGGTATGAATGTGTTCGTACGTGTGTTTTCCCGTTCCTCCTACGATTGTGTCTGTGTTCTCGAGTGTTTGTTCACATGGTTTATTAATGTGTGTGTGTGTGTGTGTGTGTGTGTGTGTGTGTGTGTGTGTGTGTGTGTGTGTGTGTGTGTGTGTGTGTGTGTGTGTGTGTGTGTGTGTGTGTGTGTGTGTGTGTGTGTGTGTGTGTGTGTGTGTGTGTGTGTGTGTGTGTGTGTGTGTGTGTGTGTGTGTGTGTGTGTGTGTGTGTGTGTGAGCGCGTGCGTTCGCGTTTCTGCGTCCGCGCGTGTGAATACATAAGATCTCAGGGAAATTAATATCTTTTATGAGAAGTCGCCTTAGGGGAAAGACGAGGCAAATGAGGTAAGATTTAGGTAAATGAGGTAAATTTTAGGTAAATGAGGTGGTCTTCTTGCTGACGAGCATCTGTAGTGACAATGACCCACATCAAAATTAATATCTGATATTCATATGTATAAAATTGCCTCTTATATCACGATTACACTACAAAAAATAGATTGAAGTACAGAATATTTTCATAGGATAATGAATGTTGATATGATAGAAATAAAATTTGATCAAAATATGAATGTTAGATTGGAATATATAAAACTATATGTACATACATACATATATATACACACACACACGTATATAAACATACATACATAAATATATATGCATATATATACATATATATATGTATATATATACATATGTATATATACATATATATATATATAATATATATATATGTACATATATATATATATATATATATATATATATATATAATACTGATGACCCACTTTCGGAGAAGAATAAGCGAAGATATAGAGATCTGTATATTTCGTTCACTTACTGTGATCCTCTGAAGAGGATCTCAGTAAGTGATTGAAATATACAGATCTCTATATCTTCGCTTATTCTTCTCCGAAAGTGGGTCATCAGTATTATTTTACAAATGTGTTACGACATGACTTTGTTGTGATATATATATATGTATATATGTATGTATGTATGTATGTATGTATGTATGTATGTATGTATGTATGTATGTATGTATGTATGTATGTATGTATGTATGTATGTATGTATGTATGTATGTATGTATGTATGTATGTATGTATGTATGTATGTATGTATGTATGTATATATGTTTGTCGGTGTTGGTGCGGGTGTATGTGTGTGTGCTGATGAGTGGGTGTGGAGTTCATATACATCTTGATAAAAAGATATAGACTTGTTATTGCCACAAGACCAAAATTAATGTCGAACAAAAAAGGCTTCTTGGTGTATGTTCGTTTAATGAAAATGTGTGCCTTTTCTTATCGTCAATTATATAAATCATATCTGACAAAGAATATACCACGACCAAGCGTTTTCCTGCTAAGCTGAACACAGGAGAAAAACAATATTGAGAAAATATATATTGTCACTGAAAAAGTGATATTTTTAACTTTTTTCATAACGCGTTATTTCTTGGAATCTTTATTCGAGTGATGATATACTGTATACAAAAGGTTGTGTTCTTTATGTATTTATGTATGTGTGCGTGTGTGTGTGTGTATGTGTGTGTGTGTGTGTGTGTGTGTGTGTGTGTGTGTGTGTGTG
>NC_134806.1:20074545-20087045 GCF_046742065.1 Oratosquilla oratoria
CGAAATGGTAAACCTGGGAAAGGTTCACCCTTTCAGTCAATTGTACAAAGCATACATACATACATACATATACAAAGGCTTTTTTCCCCTTTCAAGGGAGGTAGCCAAAAAGGGGAAGGCATAAAAACACTCCCACCCATTTCATCCCTAAATACACTCCACATCCCTCCCACCCTTCCTCTCATCTGAGCACCTCCTGGATGACGGGTCATCCCTGCACCCTGCCCACCGCCCTGGGTCAGAAGCAGTGTCGCAAGACACAGTACATCCACAGCAAGGCCGCTTCATTTAATCGGCGACCCCCCCTCTCCGTCCCCCTTTGCATATAAGGCGAGGACGGGGAGAAATCCCTTCGGGCTGCGTCAAAATTTACTCACACATACTACCCCACCCCCCATCATCCATATACAACCATTCTCCACTCACCTCTGTCTTCCGTCCTCTCCCTTCCTTCCTCAACAGACATTCCCCTCTTCCCCAAAGCCCCCTTCACCCCATCCATCCACCTCATCCTAGGACGTCCCCTCATGTTCACTCCCTCCACATCTGCCTTCCATACCTCTTTTACTAGTCTTTCTTTACTCATTCTTTCCATATGTCCAAACCATCCTAATATTCTTTCATCAACCCTATCTCCCAAATCCTTTTTCACCCCTGTTCTCCTCCTCACCTCCTCATTTCTCACTCTATCCAGCCTAGTAATCCCCACCATACTTCTCAGACACCTCATCTCAAACACATTCAAACAAAGCATACCTTACAATAATAAAAATAAGTACATTACAATAGAAATTAAATACTAATTAGAATAAAATAAAATTAAGATGAAAGTTACAATATGTGAACATATAACAAGGGAAGCAAAAGTAACCATTGGTGACACACAGTCAAAAAACAACAGGACAGAAATGTAAATAGAAGTGGACCAAACGTCCGAAATGAAGAATCAGGAACAAACGACTAAATTAAAAACAAAAATAGAAATATACATTACAAAAATACAAATAAAAAACGTCGGACAAAGAAACCCTTCAATTGAATTTCATGTTCACTGCCATTTACTATTTTTATTTTGTATTGTTTTATTTATTTGGTTGTAATTTAGCCGTTTGCCTTTGACATTTCTTTTTGGACATTTGGTCCTTGTTCTATGTTCTGAAGTATTCACGTTAATGTTACGTTTGAGTCTTTTTGCTACTCTTGTTTTTTTTTTAACAGCCATGTAACTTATTTTATTTGTATTTTTGTAATGTATATTTCTATTTTTGTTTTTAATTTAGTCGTGCGTCCCTACTCACGTAGTGACAGGAACTGATGCATTCTCTCTCCTTTCTCTCTCTCACGCACACACACCACCGAGTTGTTATCAAATATATAATCTAATAGGACAAAGTAAAAATAGAGCAAAGCTTTAGTCAAGACAATAGGACGATAGATATATGCAGCCATGTGTTCTGATGCCAGAGTTACCAGGATGTGATAATTATATTGAAATTATAATTATTTATTGTGAAAATTGCGGTATCAGTTCTAAAAGTGCAGACGCTCTTGCCAATAAATAAAAACATGTTTAAGCAAGTTTTAATTTTTCATGAACCAATTCTTAATTTTTTTACTTTTATAAAGCTGACCGCCATCCAATTTAACTAGGGCAACGACGGATTCATCCATCTCGAAAGTTTAGGAAATAAATTCAACAACTCTTTGAAATGCTTCCAGATCCAAACATTCTGATTCAATTCCCCCGTTTGATTGACGAGATCGGTGCTGTTTCATTCTTCATCATCGTTGCTCAATTTAAAATTCTCCTAAACCGATTTTCCCAGAGTGATGTTATACATTCCTGGAACGGGCGGTGGACGCCTGAGCTACGGTAAGGACGTCGAAGAGGGTCATTCCCCCGCGTAGCAGTCCAAAGATCATGAACACGTCTCTAACCGGAAATGGAACGTCTCTGTCATAATTTAACGTCTTCAATAACGAGTCAAATTCTCACGGGCAGCATCAGCTGCCTGATGTATGATGATTCGATGATACACCACATTACTCGCATTATGAGATATAAAGTTACAGCTGTACTACTCATTATCTTTCACTCTGAATATTAATAGCCACAGAAAAAATTATCAAGTCAGTTTATAGAATATAGGAGTCACTCAGCTACAACTACAAAATAAATATAATCAAGACGGCAACGCCGGCATCCTTGTACAGTATATGCCACACGCTCCTCATGACACCTACGTAGGCGGCATCGTATGAAAGGATTTAAGATCTGTTGAACGTTTATATTCAGGAACATAAAACTGTTTAGCGTTAGCTAGAGTTACAATTTCAATGCGCGACAACAGAACACATGTTTCTTATTTAACACTAATCATGACTATGCAAACATGTTATCTAACAGACTCACAAATACTCGAATACACATCCTACATAGGAAACTGTAAACGACCCTACAAAGCTACAACTTTGTAATTTCACTAGTAAATGTGCAAATGTACGTTAGCTAGAGTTACAATTTCAATGTGTGACAACAGAACACATGTTTCTTATTTAACACCAATCTTATGACTTTGCAAACATGTTATCTAACAGACTCACAAATACTCGAATACACATCCTACATGGTGAACTATAAACGACCCCATAAAGCTACGACTTTGTAAGTTCACTAGTAAATGTGCAAATTTTAAGTCTTACTCTAAAAAATAGCTACATAATTCAAGTCTGAATTTTCTGTATGAACCTAATGGAATAGATCATTATTGATGAAGGGATTAGATGTGTTCTCTCTGATGGTTAAAGGTCAATATAAATAAAGTACATGAATATCAAAGAAATATTTAACCAGAACGAAATGAGTTTCCGAAAAGGTATTTATATTTCAGATCATCATATGAATATTAAACCAACTTCCAATGACAGACTTTAAACTTTAATAGATCATTGACCATTTATGCAATATAAAAGTTAAATAGAATAATAGAATGCCAATTCCCCCTGTGACCTTTCCGCCGATGAAACTTCCAAGACGACACAACGACGCCAGCATCGTTTCCCGTTTTCCAATGACGACACAGGACAAGTGGAAGTAAAATACATACATCCACAGGGAAATGTGACAACGAGGGTACAGTATCTGATTTCCGTATTAGGACGAAAAAACACTATTCCTCTTACCAATTATACCTCCATCACTCTTTTCCATGAAGAAGTCAATGACTCTAGCAGCCTGAGATCTAGAAAATAAATTAGATCTACACACATGTCTGCATATATATATATATATATATATATATATATATATATATATATATGTGTGTGTGTGTGTGTGTGTGTGTGTGTGTGTGTGTGTGTGTGTGTGTGTGTGTGTGTGTGTGTGTGTGTGTGTGTGTGTGTGTGTGTGTGTGTGTGTGTGTGTGTGTGTGTGTGTGTGTGTGTGTGTGTGTGTGTGTGTGTGTGTTGTGGTGTGTGTGTGTGTGTGTGTGTGTGTGTGTGGGGGGGGGGGGTATGTGTGTGTGGGGTATGTGGGTGTGTGGGTGTGTGTGGGTATGATTGTGTGTGTGTGTGTGTGTGTGTGTGTGTGTGTGTGTGTGTGTGTGTGTGTGTGTGTGTGTGTGTGTGTGTGTGTGTGTGTGTGTGTGTGTGTGTGTGTGTGTGTTTGATTGTGTGTGATTGTGTGTGTGTGAATATGCGTGTGTGCGTGTGTGTGTGTGCGCGCGTGTGTTTCATTGCCTACATGTGAATTTATGTATGCATACACGTAATTGCTACATTTTAAATGTTCACATGTGTCTGTGTACACTTGCTTGTATCTATTTACACATGTGTAGAGGATATTTGTTTATTTCGACTACCCACACAGTGGCTTGTATCTATTTACATACGTGTAGATTTTTTTTTTTTTTTTTTTTTTTTTTTTTTTAATCTGGACTACCCACACAGTGGCTGGATCATTATTTACCTTGGTCTTTGTGTGGGTTTTCTGATAACTGCATTTGTGTATGTATGTATGTGCGTATGTGTATATGTATGTATGTATGCATATATGTATCTATGCATGTATGCATATATGTACGAGTATGTATGTATGCATGTATGTATGTATATATGTATGTATGCATGTATGTGTATATATATGTATGTATGTATGTATGTATGTATGTATGCATGTATGTATGTGTGTATGCATGTACGTATAAGTGTACGTATATATGTATGTATGTATATAAGTCAAGGCTCTGGTTGAGTCATCGCTGGAAATGCTGCTGGTACTACATGTTAGTTCCTCAAGGAGGCTTTGTCCTATCCGTGGGCTTCAAGGAAGCTTTGGTCAATCCGACGCAGCCTAGCGGCACATGAGTCACACGGCTGGCCTCACTAGCGATTCCTTTGGGTGACCTCAGGGGTCAAAGGTCGTGGGATGGGGCCAGTACAAGAGGTGAGGAAGGGAAGAACATAAGAACATAACATAAGAATAAAGGAGACTGCAAGAGACCATAAGGCCTACACTAGGAAGAGTGTGAAGTGAGGGAAGCTTCCTAATAATATGTATATATGAATATGGTGATGATTGCCCCTGTATTACTCTCTAGGATAACAGCGTCCCTTGGGATAGAAGAGCTGGTTACCACAAACGAAATAGTACAGGCGTAGAGGGAAGATTAAAGACAGAATTGGGAACCAAAAGATGATCATTCCAATAAAACAAAAATATAAATTTTCTCACCTAGTTATGTTGAGTGAGTACTTCGTAGATTACCAGGCATGTCTTTGCTTAAACAAAAGTCACCGAATATCTTAGCCTCTGTGAAATGATATGGCTATCTTACTCTGAATTGGTAGCAGGAAATAATATAGTTCTTGTGTTATAGTTCAGGACTGGGTGTGGTCCATTTATATCAAACCCAATTATCTCCTGAGTTTGCCTGTTAACCATATGGTGTCTACCCAATTGTCATCCCCATTCCGACAACAATCACACACTTATATATCACTCCTATCTTCTGAAAAGTGTGTTTATATATGCATATATATGTATGCATTTATGTGTGTAATAAAACCACTTGGAAATTAAAATGAAAGGTGACCGCACGTTTTGGTCTATTTAAGACATTTCACCTCTGAAAATGTCTTAAATAGACGAAAACGTTCGGTCACCTTTCATTTTATTTTCCAAGTGGTTTTATTACACATTTTGTGAATCACGTGTTTTTGTGATTTATTCGCATATATTTATGTATGTATGTATGTATGTATGTATGTATGTATGTATGTATGTATGTATGTATGTATGTATGTATGTATGTATGTATGTATGTATGTATGTATGTATGTATGTATGTATGTATGTATGTATGTATGTATGTATGTATGTATGTATGTATGTATGTATGTATGTATGTATGTATGTATGTATGTATGTATGTATGTATGTATGTATGTATGTATGTATGTATGTATGTATGTATGTGGGGATGCGTTCAGCACAGGTGTGCGCGATTGCACATAAGTATATGTTTGTTGATCAACATTTTCATTTTCACTTCAGCATCAGTATTCGTACAAGAGCAAAAGACGCCAGTCAGCAGCTCACGTCAGCAGCATTAGCGTGGCTTGCACGCTCGGATAGGTGCCCAACCCCGCTGACTATTTTAATTATGAGACCATCAGTCAGCTCCATTATCCATTTTTTTTCCCTTTGCCTGCCTCTCTCCCTACTCTCTCTTTATGCTTCACTCTTTATCCTTCTATTTCTTTCCTAAACATCAATACCTTTTTGCTCAACCTGTGCCTAATATCTCTTCTCTCCTCGTTCATCTTTATTACATTTTCTTACTGCTCTCTCTCTCTCTCTCTCTCTCTCTCTCTCTCTCTCTCTCTCTCTCTCTCTCTCTCTCTCTCTCTCTCTCTCTCTCTCTATCTATCTTTCCTCTTCTAATATTTATTTTCCAATCAATCTCTAATGTTCTCTTTTATTTCCTGTTTCACGTTTCTTCTTTCACTCCTTATCTTACGCTCCTTTCACTCTCCTTCGGCCTTCTGACAGTCTTCCTCTTCCACTTTCCACCTCTTCCACTTTCCACCTCTTCCACTTTCCACCTCTTCCACTTTCCACCTCTTCCACTTTCCACCTCTTCCACTTTCCACCTCTTCCACTTTCCACCTCTTCCACTTTCCACCTCTTCCACTTTCCACTTCTTCCACTTTCCACCTCTTCCACTTTCCACGTCTTCCACTTTCCACCTCTTCCACTTTCCACCTCCTCCACTTTCCACCTCTTCCACTTTCCACCTCTTCCACTTTCCACCTCTTCCACTTTCCACCTCTTCCACTTTCCACCTCTTCCACTTTCCACCTCTTCCACTTTCCACTTCTTTCACTTTCCACCTCTTCCACTTTCCACTTCTTCCACTTTCCACCTCTTCTACTTTCCACTTCTTCCACTTTCCAACTCTTCCACTTTCCACTTCTTCCACTTTCCACCTCCTCCTCCACTTTACACCTCTTCCACTTTCCACCTCTACCACTTTCCACCTCTTCCACTTTCCACCTCTTCCACTTTCCATCTCTTCCACTTTCCACCTCCTCCACTTTCCACCTCTTCCACTTTCCACCTCTTCCATTTTCCACCTCTTCCACTTTCCACCTCTTCCACTTTCCACCTCTTCCACTTTCCACCTCTTCCACTTTCCACCACTCTTCCCTTTACCTTCCTCTCCGTACCTCACCCACCCTCACTCACTTTTTCATTTGGTTTTACGACCTACGCCTCTGAACCTGATCATACAGAATGTATTTCTACCCATTTTTACGATACCCTGATCTAAGTCGCAACGATATCTTTAATTGCATCATTAGCTGAACACACAAACATACACGTAAGGTCTGGTATACGGCTGCAATGTAAAGAATTATCGTCTAATGAATTTTATCATTTCTTCTGTTTTGTCTTACCGTCACAATACGAATTGTTTCGTTCATATTTGATTTATTTTTCTTCGTCGTCTTTTTTGTTCTCGGTTTGATGTATTATTATTTACATTATTTTTTTTTTTATCATTAATATATATTTTTCTCCGCATCCGACCTAGTTATGGACCAAAAGGTCCCCTGGCGGCATGCTCCGCCTCTGAAACCTTTTGTGATGATTAGAACGTCTTGGGAGTTTCTTTTGACGTTTTCCTCAAATTGAAAGTCATTATTTTGTTATTGCAGTTACACAGTCAACAGTGATTACACCACGCTGAGCCGGGTTAGTTCAATTTGGCGAAATAGGAGAGAAAAATTAGATTTGCTCAGGAGCGAGTACACTTTGCGATTTCCTCCTAGATTGATAGAGTCGACTTAGGAACTTGATTAATTTTCTTTCTAGACTTAATCATATCACATAGTTTGCTCGATACATTAGATATTTGCCTAGGGGGCGATGGTAAACTTTATTCTTTTTCGAAAAAAAAAAATAGTTTAGGTCTTGATTTTTGTCATTTCTCCGTTCGGTCGCGTCATGTTTTAACATTGATTTCATATTTTATGCAGTCAATATTTTTTTATCTTTAGTAACACCCATACGGACCAGAGTGACACAGCATTTATTTTATGACTGAAGACTAAGCCCCACAAATAAAATAAAATAGAATAAAATAAAATAAAATAAAATAAGATAAAATAAAATAAAAAATAAGATAAAATAAATTATATTAATTGAATAAAATGAAATGAAATGAAATAAATTAAAGTAGAACAAAATAAAATAAAATAGAATAAAATAAAATAAAATAAAATAAAATAAAATAAAATAACAGATAAACAAATGAAATCAAATAAATGAAATAAAATAAAACAAAATGAAATGAAATATAATGAAATAAATAATAGGCAGAAGGAAATCAAAAAAAATTCGTACAGTGAAGAGGACAGTTAAAGTTTTCTTAATGGAAATATTCTATATAGATTTTGTTCGAGCTAAAGCGAGGTAATATTACATCATATACAGAACTTTATGTTGATGTATTATTTACGTATTGTTCGAGGAAATGCTTAAAGGAGGAGGGAGGTGGGGAGGAGGGGGTGGGGAGGAGGGGGGTGGGGAGGAGGGGGTGGGTTGGAGGGGGGTGGGGAGGAGGGGTGGGGAGGAGGGGGGTGGGGAGGAGGGGGGATCTGAATGCTCTCGGAGATGACAATGCTTCAATCCTTCGAGACAATATCTCATCGAAGCAGAATTGTACAAGTAGTAAAAAAGAGGTTAAGCTGGAGTAGCAGAATGTAGGAAAAGTGAAAATGAAAAATAATCGGTTCTTTATTCTTAAGATTACTTTCCAGTCATGGCAGAATGGTGTATGAATCTGACTGGTGTAGATGTGACTAAAATATTGACTGTATTAAATGTATGCAGGTAATGCCATATATGGAGTGGAGAGGGGAAAGTGTGTTAAGAGAGACGAGAGGAGGAAAGGACGAGGAGGAGGAGGAGGAGGAGGAGGAGGAGGAGGAGGAGGAGGAGGAGGAGGAGGAGGAGGAGGAGGAGGAGGAGGAGGAGGAGGAGGAGGAGGAGGAGGAGGAGGAGGAGGAGGAGGAGGAGGAGGGGGGAAATGTGGTAAACAAAGAACTAATGAGATGAAGATGAACAATGACGAGTTTAGACCCTTGAAAGAATCCAAAAGAGAGGAAGAGTGGAAGGAAGAGAGACAAAAGGAAGTGAAAATAAAATAAAAAGAGAGAAAAAGAGTTAAGACGAAATAAATGAGAAGAGTGGGAAAAAGAAGAAAGAAGAGAAGTAAAAGAGTAATTGTGAAAATAAGAGAATAGAAATAAAGTTAGATAGAAATATATAGAAAAGAGGGAAGAGAAAATATAAGAAAAAAGCACAAAGACAAGAGAAAATAGTTGAAGGAATTGAAACAAAAGAGTGAAAGAATAGAAAAAATATTGAATAGAAAAAGAAAAAAAGAGGAAAATAAAAATATAGAAAAAGGGTATGAAAGAAGGAAAGCAAAAAGAAAAGATATGAATGATAAAAGAAAAAAATAGTGATGACAACTGGGCGGAGAAGAAAAGAGAAAAACGAAACGACGACAGAAGAAAGAACAGAAGTGAAAACATGAAAAAACAAATGTGAAAAGAGAAACGAAGATGAAAAGGGAAGACGAAGGACGAAAAGGGAAGCATAAGGAAAAGATAAACACACAAGAAGTGACATAACTCGTGGATTTGGCCCATGTGCTTAAGAAACCCCTTCCCTCAGTTAAAGAGAAACCCCATTAGTAACGAGCGAGGAGGAGGAGGAGGAGGAGGAGGAGGAGGAGGAGGAAGAGGAGGAGGAGGAGGAGAAGGAGGAGGAAGAGGAGGAGGAGGAAGAGGAGGAAGAGGAGGAGGAGGAGAACACAAAGGAACACAAAGGAAGAACAAACAACAGCAGGCCTACTGGCCCTAACGAGGCTGTTTGTGTTAACTAAACTACACTACAATTAAGGAAACAGGGTAACTAGGCGGTAGAAGATGAACTAATACTACTGCTATAACTATCCTATCCAATTAGTCCAATTGCGATTAAATGTCTGGTTGTCATATCTTTTATTGCAAAGGATAATATTTCATTTGTGGATCAGATTCCAAGTATTTATCTAAGCGATTTTTAAATGTTGTTATCGTTTTACTTTCAACGACAGTGGAAGGTAACGAGTTCCACACGTTAACAACCCGGTTAAAGAAGAAGTGCTTACTCTCGTTCGTAGAGAATCTTTTGCCAATTACTTTGAAATCGTGGCGTCTTCTTGTATTTGATTGGTCTAATGAGAAGTAATCTTTGACATTAATGTTGTCAAAGCCTTTGAACATTTTAAAAACCTCAATCAAATCTCGCATTCTTCTTTTTGAGAGGAGGAGGAGGAGGAGGAAGAGGAGGAAGAGGAGGAGGAGGAAGAGGAGGAGGAGGAGAAGAAGGAGGAGGAAGAGGAGGAGGAGGAAGAGGAGGAAGAGGAGGAGGAGGAGAAGGAGGAGGAAGAGGAAGAGGAGGAGGAGGAAGAGGAGGAAGAGGAGGAAGAGGAGGAGGAGGAGAAGGAGGAGGAAGAGGAGGAGGAGGAGGAGGAGGAGGAGGAGGAGGAAGAGCAACGGCAGCAGGAGAAATAGGTGGTGGTCAGGAACCTACTCCAGGAGGCACGTACCTGCGGCCGAAGCCGTCACCTTTGCCTTACGCGCTGGACTGCTGGGGCAGGTAACAAGCACTACTGGGAATCGGAGGTTTATAGGATCCTAACCTACAATAAAGCAAATAAGATACCAGAACCCTTCAGTTTACATCACCAGAGTATTATGAATATTAGTAATAAGGAAATTGGTGGTTTTGGCGGTAGAAGATGTAATAGGAGTAGAGATTAGAAGGAGGTAGATGAGGAGCGAAGAGGAGCACGAAGAAAAGGAGGAGGCGACGTAGGAGGAGGAGTAGGAGGAGGGGAGAAGGAGGAGGAGGAGGAGGGAGAGATGAGAGGCGGAAGAGAAACACGAGGAAAAGAAATAAAGGAGGAAAAGGAGGAGACAACGTAGGAGGAGGAGGAGGAGGAGGAGGAGGAGGAGGAGGAGGAGAAGGAGGAGGAGGAGGAGAAGGAGGAGGAGGGAGAAGGAGGAGGAGGAGAAGGAGTAGGAGGAGGGGGGAGAAGAGGAGGAGGAGGAGGAGGCGACGTAGGATGAGGAGGAGAAGGGGAGGAGGAGGAGGAGGAGGAGGAGGGAGAAGAGGAGAAGGAGGAGGACAAGGAGGGAGAAGAAGAAGAAGAGGAGGAGGAGGAGGAAAGTGGGAGGAGGAGGAAAGTGGGAGGAGGAGAAGTGGGAAGTGAACAAGGAGGATAAGGGAGAGTAGAAGGAAGACAGCGAGGATAACGTAGATGAGAAGGAGAAGGAAGAATAGGAGGCTAATAGGAAGATTAGAGGGAGGAAATGGGAAGAGAGAAAGGACAAAACGAGGAGGAGAAAGAGGAGAACAAAGAGGAGCAGCAAGAGGAATAAGAGTAATAGGGGGAAGAGTAGGGATTAGGAATAGGATTAAGAGGAAAAAGACAAGTAGGAGAAGGAATAGGAAGAAGAGGAGGAAGATTAAGATAATAGGAGAAGTAAGAGGAAGAGAGGGAATCTGAAGGAAGATAATATAGGGATAGTAAGAGCAAGACTGTATGTGTGGGAATAGTGTGAGAAGAAGGAGGAGGAGGAGGAGGAGGGAGGAGGAGGAGGAGGAGGAGGAGTTGACTATAAAACATGAGTTGAGGGTTGGGAGTAAGAAAAAAGAGAGGTGAGAAGAAGAAGAAGAAGAAGAAGAAGAAGAAGAAGAAGAAGAAGAAGAAGAAGAAGAAGAAGAAGAAGAAGAAGAAGAAGAAGAAGAAGAAGAAGAAGAAGAAGAAGAAGAAGAAGAAGAAGAAGAAGAAGAAGAAGAAGAAGAAGAAGAAGAAGAAGAAGAAGAAGAAGAAGAAGAAGAAGAAGAAGAAGAAGAAGAGGAGGAGGAGGAGGAGGAGGAGGAGAAAGAGGAGAAGGAGGAGGAGGAGGAGGAGTTGACTAAAATAGAAGTTGAGGGTTTGGGGTTAAAAAAGAGAGTAGCAGGTGGAGTAGCAGAGGGTAGCAAAAAGAGGATTAGGGGAGGAGTAGATGAAGAAATAGAAGAGAGAGTTAGAGAAAAAGAAATAGGAGTAGAAAACAAGGAGTAGGAGGAGAAATAGGAGTAGGAGTTGGAGGAGTGGGAGTGGGAAGAGGAAGAGGAGTAGGAGAATTAAGAGTAATGATAGGAGTAGGAGTAGGAACTCGGAGAGTAGAAGAAATTGGAGTAGGAAGAGGAGAGGAGGAAGTAGGAGGAGGATATGGAGGAGAGGATGACGAGAAGTAGGTTGAGGACGAGGATAAGAAGAATGAGGAGGAAGGAAAGGAAGAGGGATTAGGAGGAGGAAGAAGATTGGGAGGAGGATTGATAGGAGTTGAAGGAGATGGACGAAAAGAAAATGTAAGAATAGAGGTTGTAGTAATAGTAGAAGGTGAAGAAGGAAGAAGTGGATGAAGATGATGGATAGAGGGAAGTAGAAAGTGGAGAAGGAAGAAGTGGATGAAGGTGATCGATAGAGGGAAGTAGAAGGTGGAGAAGGAAGAAGTGGATGAAGATGATGGATAGAGGGAAGTAGAAGGTGGAGAAGGAAGAAGTGGATGAAGATGATTGATAGAGGGAAGTAGAAGGTGGAGAAGAAAGAAGTGGATGAAGATGATCGATAGAGGGAAGTAGAAGGTGGAGAAGAAAGAAGTGGATGAAGATGATGGATAGAAGGAAGAGTAAGGGAGGAATAGGGAAATAGGGGAAAAGTAAGGGAAGAGTAAGAAAGAAGAGGCGAGAGGAGAAGAAGGAAGAGGAATATAAGGAGCAAGAGAAAGAGGAGAAGAAGGAGGAAGTGAACAAGGAAGAGCAAGAGGAGGAGGAGGAGGAGGAGGAGGAGGAGGAGAATATAAGAATAGTATGAGTAAAGATAGTAGAT